>NW_016107655.1:1580622-1582218 GCF_001604975.1 Cebus imitator
CCCCTGCCCTCTCCCTTCTACTCACCCCTGTCCTCTCCCCTCTACTCACCCCTGCCCTCTCCCTTCTACTCACCCCTGTCCTCTCCCTTCTACTCAGCCCTGTCCTCTGCCCTCTACACACCCCTGTTGCCTCCCCTCTCCTTCCTCCTAGCCCTACTGCCCAGAGAACTTCCAGGTATCATTTCCAGCTTTCAACTTCATCACCTTCATTCCCCACCCAGGGCCCTTTCTCCAGCTCTGAGGAGAAAGGTTATGTGATGGAGGGTTTTATCATTCACCCACTGTGGAAACATGGGCCTTGTTTTGTTCATCTGCACAATGAAGATGAAACCATCGCTCTCACGTGAGGAGTAACTGGGACAAGGAGAAGCCCCAGGAGGTGGCGGGAGGTCACTGGGTGTGGGTACCCACCGTCCCTAAGGAGACTGCCTGGGAAATGAATTGCTCACGGTGGCATCCAGCCCACCCAGGCCAGGAACCTCTCCAGGGACAGTCTTGGGTAGGCCACTGAATTCCTGGCTGCAGTTTGCCCACACCCAGCCACCCCCAGAGTGGGCACAGGCACTCTGGGAGTTCTCTGGGTTTACCTCCTGTGAGGCATGTACCTGCTCAATCCCACCAGCCAAAAACCACTGAGAACATACCTATGATTTTTCCTCACAAAATCATGTTCCTTCCCTCACAAAATAATTTACTGCAATAAGACTCATGAGGATAAAACCACCCACAGTCTTCACTGTGAACTGCAGGCCTTGTGTTTGCGTGACATCTGCAAGCTTTAACCAGAATTTTTACCCTCAGTCCTAATTTGGTCCTCTCCGTAATTTATGGGGTCACCCAGGAAGATGGGATTATGCACAGTGTATCCGTCGCCTTGGGCTGCCAGAAAAAAGGCCCATAGACAGCATGTCTTCAACAACAGAAATGCATTTTCTACCTGTTGTGGAGGCCAGAAGTCCAAGATCAAGGTGTCAGCAGGATCGTTTCTCCTGAGGCCTCTCTCCTTGGCTCACGGAGGGGCATCTTTGCCCTGTGTCCTCGTGCTGGCTTCCCTCTGTACATCTGGGTGCAAACTTCCTCTTCTCAGAAGGGCGCCAGGCATCTTGGAGTAGGGCCCACCGTCAGGACTTCATTGTAACTGAATCACCTGTTTAAAGACCGCGTCTCCAAATACAGTCACATTGTGAGGTACTGGGGGTTAGGATTTCAACATAGAAATTTGGGGGAGGAAGGACATGCTTCAGCCCATAATACCCATTTTAGAGATAAAGAAACAGAGGCCACAGTTAGTGTTCCAGCCAGGACCAATTCAGTTTCTATCCCTAAAATACTGTTAAAAAACTTCCTGTCTTGGGAGGCCGACATGGGCGGATCAGTTGGTCAGAAGATCAAGCCTATCCTGGGTAATACGGTGAAACCCTCCCTGTCTCTACTAAAAATACAAAAAATTAGCCAGGCATGGTGGCACGCGCCTGTAGTCCCAGCTACTCGGGAGGCTGAGGCAGAATCACTTGAACCCGGGTGGCAGAAGTTGCAGTGAGCCAAGATCGCCACTGCACTCCAGCCTGGGCGACAGAGTGAGTCTCCGACTCAAAA
>NW_016107655.1:1582263-1596770 GCF_001604975.1 Cebus imitator
AAAAAAAAAAAAAAAAAAAAAAAACACTTCCTGTCACACAAATTTATGAGTCAGTGCTGTCCCAGAACCCGAAGGGTAGGCGGGCCCACCGTCTAGGTAGAGCTCCCCTGTTTTATAAAACAGAGCTATAGTTGGCACAGACCCACTCTGTGAGCAGTTCAGACTCTGGGATGTGCCTCCTTTTTCTGCCCTTCTCTGCCTCTTTTAATTCGGAAGAAACTGTCAGAAAGGGTGATTGATTCTTCCGCGAGCACGTCTCTAACTGGAACTAATTGCTTTAACCCGGACGCAGGAGGCTGGGCGGCTTCCGACCCGTCCGACCGCTCAGAACTGACACTTACAAGTTTAATAGCTTTGCTGCCGGGGAAGAGCGCAGTCCTCGGGATTTCTCGTTTTCTTTTCAGTGATTTTAATACTCAGAAAAATGTGCTGAGCAGTCAGCACTCGAGACAGAACAACTTTATCTGAGTAGAGTTCAGGGACTCCCCGTGGTGCGTGGGTCCGGCTCCCCGAAGCCACTCCGCCACAGGTGAGCACCTGCTCTCGTGGGAGAGGCCTGACATAAGGGTTTCCACAGACTGCTGGGCTGGGACCCCTGTCCCCGCACAGGGGCGATCACCTCTCACCACCACCTAGCCCAGTGGTGGGGGCCGAGATGCCAGTCTCCACGGGGTGAGGCATGGCCTTGTTAAATACCACCAGCCAAAGACCCCTGAGCGCATTGTCATAGGTGGAAACGCTGCATTAGCATGGGGCAGCGACAGAGAAATATACCTGGAGAACCCTGGACATCTCAGGAAGAGGGAGTTGGGAGGGGCTTGTTATGACATTTAGGCCTGTGTTCGATGGTTTGGGGAAAGGTTTCAGAAAGGCTTGCTCTGCGTTTGATGCCCTCAGGAAGGAGGGGCAATTTGATGATTGGGGATTTTCATAATCTTTATGCAGGAGGTGGAAGGAACACAGCAAGCACAAAACCACCATTAGTACAGAAGCAGCAGCCACTCGTGGCTGGAGTCAGCTGGAAGGGGGGATGTTGAGGTTTTGTGGTTGCAGAGCATCCCTGCCTCTGTTTAGGTGGAGTCACCGTGTGCCTGTGTCTCCTTCTTCTTCCACCATGATCACAGAGTGAGCTGGTCTGATGATCGCTGATATTCTGTAAATGCTGGTTTACAGAATATCTGCTGTCAGCTGCCCTCCATCGGGGCCACGGTTTTACTTCCTCACAGCAAGCAGGCATCCTCAGCCTCCTCCTCTGCAGCAGTGGGAGGACCACGGAGGCAGAACTGAGGTGCGAGCGACCTCTCGCCTCACATGTCCTATGCAGCCCTGTGAGGCTGGGGCTGAGATGTAATTGCTTGGGCTGTGCTGTGACTTTAGGAGCACAACCCACTCTGTGCCTCCCACGTGCTGAGCAGGACGTACCTGCGGGACGACACTCCTGCCTGTCTCAACTCACCCATCTCTCCCCCAGAATCTGTCTTCGCAGTCCTGCATCTACACAATCCACCGAGGTAGAATATAGCAAGTCTAGCTGACTCCTTCCCACAAGAGAGGCCCTGGCCCCATGACTGACCCCTGGGAGTCCATTTCCTTATCTGTACATTGAGGGAGAACGATCCCTGTTTCATAGGACTGCTGTAGGGATACTGGCTGGAGATAATGCATGTGAACTAGAAAATGTGCATCAGGGAGGGAGGAACCTGTCCTGTCTGGCTTTCTGCTGCTTCTCTATCACCCAGGATGGCGGACAGCACATAGATGCATGATAAATATTGGTTACATCAACAAATGAAAGTGCCCCACATAATCAGTAACTAAGAGGCAGCCATGTTGGTTTCCCAGGGCTGCCATGACAAAATATTACAAACTGGGTGGCTTTAGACAACAGAAAACTATTCTCTCACAGGTCTGGAGACTAGAGGCTGGAAACCAAGGTGTCGGCAAGGGTAGCTCCTTTTGAGGACTGTGAGCGGTCCCAGGCTGCTCTCCCAGTTCTGGTGATGGCGGGCAATCCTTGGCCTGCCTTGGCACATAGATGCATCACTTCCACCTCTATCTTCATTCGCCCATATGTCTGTGTCCAAATTTTCCTTTTCTCATAAGGATGCCAGTTACATTAGATGAGAACCTACCCTAATGACCTCAACTTGATGACATCTGTAAATATCTTATTTCCAAAAAAGGTCACCTTTACAGGTACTGGGGGTCAGGACTGCAACTTATCTTTTGGATGGTACACAATTAAATCCATAATGCCAGCGATCGTTCTTTCACATTGTAGTCCTAATTCCCATTAGTGTCTTGTTTTGTCAACTGTCATTTAAAAAGGTTCTAGAAATGTCAATATTTCTGCACCTAACCATTTCATCCTCTCTTCCTTTTGTACTTGAAATTAAACTTCACTTCCTATCAAACTACTTGCGCTACGGGGGTCCGGAAAGGGAGCCCAAGAGAATGCTGTTCATACAGTAGAAACACAGTAAATGCCACTGAGCTACTCCACCACTCTGAGCCTCAGTTTTCTCAACTGTTAGATAAAGGCATTGGATCTCCCTTCAGACACACGGAGAGTAGGCCAGATTCCCTTTTAGAACTCTGTCAGGCAGATAAGATGGATCATTTCCCTGAACATGCAGAGACCTGGTACCACTGACTCCTACCTCTGTCTTCACCTCTATGTGCCCTGAGATGAAGCCTTTTCCCTCTGACGCTCCTTATGTGTAAAATCAGAGGGTAAAATGTTCTGATTTCCCAAGCCTGCAGCCGTAGAGGAGGCTGTCACTGCTCATCTCTGAGCAGTGGATGAAGCCTATAGAAGAGAGACAGCCTCTGATGGGCTCCTTGCCCCCATCCTTTGGTTGACTGGCTGGAAATGAGAATGTCCAGTACATTTGGGGTACCTCCTTCATTCCTGAGGGTCGGTTGGTAGCCTATGCCCCAACATTGATGAAGTGGCATTTGTATTAACCCCCAGCCCAACACCTGCCAGAATGTAGCCCAGGTGTTGCCAAGTGGCAGTGCAGGGAGAAATTGTCCGGATGGGGGTTTGCCAAGAGACAGAAAAGCCAGCACCTCGCCCAAGTTCACAAAAGCCCAGATTAAACCAATGAACAGCTGGGATTTTCAACTTGGACAACCCCCAGGATCGTGCCTGCCTAGAGCTGGTACTGAATACTTGAGCCTTCTTGCGTCTTCTCGGACACACGCCGTCATGGTTCCAGACACCCACTGCTGTGATTGTGAGCTTCCTTGTTTCACTGAAAATCCTCAGAGCAGAGGTATGGTCTGATTATTTCTGAACCTCAAACTAGCACAATGCCAGGCACAAAGAAGAGAAGGAAGTCAGGAAGGCAATAAGGAAAGTAGGAAGGATGGAAGAGGAAGGGAGGGAGGGAGACAGACTGAGACAGAATATCACAGTGGTTATGGGTGTAAGCTATGGAGTGTGAAAGAACTGAGTTCAAACTGATTTTGCCATTGGCTGGCTTTGTGACCCAAGGCAAATTGCTTAATCTCTCTGAATTCCAACGTTATGATCTGTAAAATGAGGGTACTATTTATTCCACAGTGTTGTTGTGGGAATTAAATAATTCACTTAGAACACTTAGCATAGCGCCTTGCCATGGTAAGCATTCTGCAAACTGTGGCAGTTATTCGTGTCATCATTTCTAGTAGTTAATAATAACCACATGGGCTGCATAGCCCTTCTGACATCATCCGCCCCGCCACCCTCGGGTGGTGGGGGGTGGCGGGCGCAGGGGGAGAAATGGGCATTTGCACGGCGGTACACAGGGATGGTCCCGCTGTCTCAGGAGCATTCCACTTCGTGGCAGCGGTCTGCGGACCAAGTCAGAGCTGCCAGAGCCCCTTTGAGATGGGCGTGTCTGGGCTACCGCCTGTGTCCTGGTTCTCTTGGCAGGTGGCGCCACCTGCTGGCTGCTCCAGGAACTGTCTTGCGTATCTAGTCACCCAGCTGCAAAATGTTATTTGTGTCCCGCCCTGCATTCCTATAATCACCTCCTGACTGCCAAAGCCACCTTGATCCTGGGAAGCCAGTCACGCAATTCATACTGCCCTGCAGTCGTCCTGTTCATGTCAAAATTTCCAGGACAACTCCCAATCGCTTGAGGATTATAAATCAACCATACAATTTCATTTTGCCCTGAGACTTTATATATATTAACCAGCCAGTCTGTTCCTATTTTCTTCTGCTTCTATTCATGACAGAAGAAACCTCCTTCCTTTTTCAGGTGCATTCTGGGTTGCTTTGGAGCTTAGGTCGGAGCTTGAGTTTAGAGTCAAGGGTCCTGAGTTCCACTCTCAGACCACCAAATCCTTTTGCCCAGGTCCCGAATCTCTCCCACCTCCAGCTGCTTTACCTGGAAAAGGACGGTTATCTGCATCGCGGTCCTGATCCTTTTCTGTGGTGGTGATGGTGTTGCTGCTGTTCTTAAGACAGAGTCTCACTCCATCACCTAGGCTGGAATGCAGTGGTGCAACCTCTGCCTCCCAGGTTAAGCAATTCTCGTGCTTCAGCCTGTCCAGTAGCTGGGATTACAGGTGTGTGCCACCATACCCAGCTAATTTTTGTGTTTTTAGAGATGGGGTTTCACCATGTTGGCCACGCTGGTCTCGAACTCCTGACCTCAGGTGGTCCACCTGCCTCAGCTTCCCAAAGTACTGTGATACAGGCATAAGCCATTGTGCCTGGCCTGGTTCTGATCCTTTTGAAATGTAAAGGAGAATGAAATTAAAGGGAAAAGCCTTAGTCAGTGTCAGAGACAGGGCTACAGCTCTTTAGCCTGTGGGTGTAACTAGTGTCACGTGTAAATAGAGAATCTTGGGTGATGGTGGCATGCTTCAGCCCTGCCTTCTTCCCCACCAGCAGCCTCTCAGTGTGACATTATCATGGTGGCTACTATAAGGGTGGCACAGGTTTCACTTTTATTGTGGTCATTCATGAGTTACTTAATGAGGGCCTACTATGCACCAGGCACTATGGGAATTCAAATATTAGAGTCAAAATTCTTGGACTCTGGGACCTGGAGGTCTAGGAGGGATGAAGCATAAACAAATCCACACATTGGTCCATCGCAGTCATGTGCCAAGCACTGTGCTGGGCATGTGATGAATGACAACTGCAGGTTGAACAGGAAGGACTCACATAGTCACAAACGCAGCTTTGGTTTGATAGGGACCTCGCTCAAGATTCCTTTCAACTTGCTCAGTGGATGGTAGATACTCTTCCCAATCCCTGGGCAAAAGCATGGAGGATCCCATGATTTTTTTGATGACATGCAGGAAACTAAAAATGTCACACTCGTTTTAAGTCACAAAAGTGTCAATTCAGAAAATAGAATGTCTAGTTGATACATATTATTCAACACATCAACCCTCATTTTCTCCCTTGCCAGGGAGGACAGCTCCATCTCCCTTTCTTGCTATTCTCCTCACTCCCACTTCACAGTGGCTGTTTCCAGCCCACTGAAATCTAAGCAGGACGAAGGGAGGGGAAATGGAAGGGAAAGGAAGGGGGAGCGGAAGGGGGAGCGGAAGGGGGAATGGAAGGGAGCGGAAGGGGGAACGCTCTTCCTTGTCAGATATTAAGTTGGTGTCATTGTCTGGGTCCAGCTAAAGTTTAAGCCAGATTCTTTCTCTTGGAAACACTTTTCTGGATTCCTCTGAGACTCCCCTGCTGGGGCATCTGCAGGCACAAGCCCCTTCTTCAGTTGACCTTCTGTGACCCCTCCCCCCAAGCTTCTGCCCCTGCAGTATGGCCCGCTGGCATCCCCTCACCCTTGCAGGCTACCCTCCCAAATGACCCCCAGCTGACGTGCCTGTCAAGGGCTCCACATCTCCCAAAGATGGAAGCACCTGCAGGCGTTGTAAGAGGAGTGCAGTGACTTTGCAGTCATCTCAGCTCAGAAAATTGAACATCCTATAACACATACATCTCTTTTAATCATCTTGCAATCCAGGAAAGAAGTTCTCTTACCTCCTTTCCACAAATAGGGAGACTTAGAGAATTATACAATCACTAAGTGACAAAGATGAAGTTCGAGCCCTGCATCTCCTAGTCAAAGCCCATGATATTCCACGGGTCCTTGCTGTTGGATTCCAAAAAGCAAAGGGCCACTCTGGGGCCTGGGACAAGCCACTAAACCTTCACCTTGATTCTTCATCTTCATGATTTCCAAGAGCTCATCCCATTCTAAAACTCTATAATAAAATTTCTGAGTTGTGGAAGCCTAGAAGCACATGGCAGATAACTCTGCCGGGGCTTCCCTCTTCTGTATGGGAGGTGGTCCTCACAGCTCAGCTCTTCCTAAGAGCTCTCTGCCCTGACACCCTACATGATATGGGCATGTGCCTCCAGCAGGTACAGGGCAGAGAGAGAGAAACACCATTTAAGTGGTGCTGGCATTTCTGCTTCTCCAGGAGGACATGCCCAGTGCTGAGCAGGAGATGGAAGACATGCATTTGCTTCCTCTCCAGACAGGCTGGCTTGTTTCCCATGTGCCTCTCATGATGAGAGAATTATGCAGGCTGAGCATGATGCTGGTGTTTCAAGTGAGGAAGTTTCCAGATACCATGCATGACTCCTAGTTTAAGCCAATTATCACATTATGGTTCAACCAAAGAAATAACAATTTATTCAAATGCTGGAGAAAACTCTCAGCTGTGCTGCTCTTATTGATTGTGGGTCTCCAAGACGGTGCCTTTCTAAAAGATTTCCAAGGATCGTCTTGACTGTGTAATTGCAATGTTCTCCCTAAACCCTTGTCTCCATTGGCGGGACTTCAGTGCTTAGCAGCTCAAGGAACCCAGCATGTTCTCCATGGCTGCGTCCTCTAGATCCTCCCAGCCTTCCTGCAGAATAAGCAGAACAGGTGTCGTTGCCTCCTTTTTACAGATAAAGAAACTGAAGCTGAAGCTCAGAAGTGATAAATCCGATGACTGGTGAGAAGCAGAGCCAGGACTTGAACTTTGGTTTCCCAATCATAGTCTAACATGTTGAGCCCTATACCTTCTTTCTTGCTGATGTTCACACAAGGTGGAGTGAGTAGTTACCTGCCCTTCCTGATCCTCTGCTTACCAGAATCCCATCTCCCTGCTCCTCAGCCAGCTTGGGGTTGGAAAATGGGGTGGAGTTTCAGGTAGAGAAAGGGTGAGGATTCTTCCACGATTCTTCCAATAGGACATCAGCCACATCCATTCTGGCAACAACACACTAAACCGTCCATTCTGTCCCATTGGAATCAACTGAGGTTATGTTTCTACACAACAGAGAATAGTTTGTTCGCTTCATTACATTAGCCTGGATGGGCCAGGGGGTAAAGCATATCTATCCCTTTATTACCCATAAGTGTCCCTTAGTTCCAGTGGAGATTAAGAAAACTGACATTTATTGAGCATCTACTAGATGCCAGAACTTGTTTTGAGGGTTTTGCACATCTTAATTCATTTAGCCTCACAACAACCCTAAGAGACCATTACTTGTATGATTCCTTTTTATAGATGAGGAAACTGAGGCACAGCACAGTTAAGTAACTTTTCCAAGGTTCACAGCGAGAAATGATAGACAAGACCTTTAACTTGGGTAGTCAGATTCCAGAGCCTCTGCGCCCAGATCCACTCTCGACAGACTAAAGCTCAAGCTAGCCTGACCCTTGAGGGTTTCCAGGAGGAAGAGCACGAGGCTGCGGAGAACACTTACCTTAAACTGGATTGCTCAGAAGCAAAGCCCAAATCTAGCATTCGCTTGTGGGCCGCGTGCTATGGAAGTGCTCCTGGGGAAACCTGCAAGAGACAGGGAGGCGGGACCTGGAGAAGCAAGCAAGAGAGCGACCTCAGGGGGGCCCCACCCCCAAGCCAGGGAGCTGGGCTTTCATCCCCCGGCTGTCAGGCAGAGACAGAAGGCCAGGCTCTGGTGCCCTAGAGCACTGCTCCACAAATGAGCCACAGGGACTGGCCGTGGGGATTGAATGCTCACAGAACCTGGGGACACAAAAAACTGGTTTTTTTTTAAAAAAAAAAAAGAGGATCTGTCAGCGCAGTGACAGTACCTGCCGCAGCAGCCACGCCTGGGATAGGAAAGGCGCAACCTCCGCCTTCCCTTAAGCTTCAACGCGTCCCAAGAGAATTTCTGAGGAACTTAGATTCCTCTGATGTTGGCGAGTGCCCAGGAAACATCTTGTCAGAGGAAAGTGGGAGATAGCCGTCTCTGCAGGGACACCTTCTGGTAAACAGGCAGGGCCTGTTGGAGAGCCACCTGGGTGACTGTGACTGCATCCACGTGACCTCCACAGCCCCCCGTCTGCGGTTCCCTGAGGCCACACTTGCACACCGCCCCTCCCGCCCCGCTTCCACCTGCCTTCTCCATCAAACCCGTCCCAGCCAGTCTCTCCCTGTCTGTCAGGGACCCAAGATGTATCAGTCACTGTGCTAGCTTTCTTTTCCGAGTTGATTTTATTTATGAGACCTCATTTTGTTCTTAATTATGAAATATTTTTAACACATAAAAAGGCACCTAATACTCAGCATTGTCAACTCAGTGTTATTTGTTAAAAACCTTCTTCTGAAACATGAAATCAAAGATTTTAGATACAATTAAAACTGCCTTTGTACTCTATCCTGATTCAATTCTCCCCCCACCTCCAGAGGTCACTACTGCCCTAAATTTGGTGCTTACCACTGCCACGAATGTTTTACTATGTATGTATATAAACCCTTTATGGGACTATTTTGCATTATTTTTAGCTTTCTGTTATATTGTGTGATGCTGTGTATTAGGGTTCTCCAGGGAAACATAACCAATAGAATGTGTACAGAGAGATTTATTTTAGGGAATTGGCTCACACAGTTATGGAGGCTGGAAGTCCAAGATCAAAGTGTCAGCAGGTTGGAAGCCCAGGGAAGAGCTGACACTGCAGTTCAAGGCTGAAGGCCATTTGCTGGCAGAATCCCATTTTTCTCAGGGGGTCTCAGTCTTTGCTCTACTAAATCCTGCAACTGGGCCAGGTGCGGTGGCTCACACCTGTAATCCCAGCCCTTTGGGAAGCCGAGGCAGGCAGATCACCCAAGGTCAGGAGTTCAAGACCAGCCTGGCCAACATGGTGAAACCCTGCCTCTACTTAAAAAAAAAATAGCCAGGTGTGGTGGCAGGTGCCTGTAATCTCGGCTACTCAGGAGGCTGAGGCAGGAGAATGGCTTGAACCTGGGAGGCAGATGTTGCAGTGAGCCGAGATCACACCACTGCACACCAGCCTGGGCGACAGAGCAAGACTGTCCAAAAAAAAAAAAAATCCCAGGATTGACTGGATGAGAATACCCACATTATGGAGGGCAGGCGGCCTGCTTTACTCAGAGTCCACCAATGTTAATGTTAGTCTCATCCAAAAACACCTTCACAGAAACATCCGGATTGCTTGGCCGTCACCACATACTATTTCCTTCTACAACTTGCTTTCTTCACTCACTGTTTTTGGGATTTATCTATGTTGACTAATCTATCATTTCGTTGTATCATATGAGGGGACTTCAAAATGTTTCTGGAAAAAATGGAAGAAATAAAAATACAAAATATAAACTTTTCCCTCAATATCAGCTCCATCAAGTTCAAGACACTTTTGTAAGCAGGAATACCAGCCATTTAGTTCATCCCTAAAAAACTGAGGGTACTGGGAATTTAGCCATGTCAGTGCAGTCTTTTTACATTATTAACTGAAGAAAAATGAGTTTCCTTTAAAGATTTGTTAAGATTAGAAAACAAAAAGAAGCCAGAAGGAGCCAAATCAGGACTGTAAGGTGGATGCCTAGTGATTTTCTACTGAAACGCTTGCAAAGTCGCCATTGTTCGATAAGAGGAATGGGCAGGAGCGTTTGCCATGGTGGAGAAGGACTCTCCAGTGAAGCTTTCTCAGGTGTTTTTCTGTTAACGTTTTAGCTAACTTTCTCCAAACACTCATAAACAGCAGATGTTGTCATTCTTTGCCCTCCAGAAAGTCAATAAGCAAAATGCCTTGAGCATCACAAAAAAACTGTTGCCATGACCTTTGCTCTTGACCTGCCTGCTTCTGCTGTGACTGGACCCCTTCCCCCACTTGCTAGCCATTGCTTTGATTATGCTCCGTCTTCAGGACTGTACTAGTAAAGCTGTGTTTCACCTCCTGTTACAATTCCTTGAAGACATGCTTCAGGATCTTGTCTGCAGCTGATCTGGGCAAAACAGCTTTGGTACCCATTGAGTGGAAAGTTCGCTTAACTTTAATTTTTCAGTCAAAACTGTGTAAGCTGAACCAATTGAATAGGTGTCAGATATTCTTTCTGCTATCAATGATTGGTTCTCTTAAATGAAGGCATGAACAAGATGAATTTTTTCCTTGCAAATTATCTGCTGCTGTGGCCTTCAACACCATTTTGTCCCTTCTTAAATGAATTATCCATTTGTAAACTGCTGATTTCTTTGGACATTGTCCCCATAAACTTTTCATAAAGCTCCAATGATTACATTATTCTTCCACCCATGCTTCACCATAAATTTGATGTTTTCTCTTGCTTTAATTTTTGCAGAATTCGTGTTGCTATGATAGGGGCTCTTTTCAAACCGATGTCCTTCTTAGTGCCTTTTATATCTGATTCTGTTCAGATATAAGAATTTAGTATGAGTTTATTTTGGTGCAAAAATATTTGAAATTTAGGCTGGGCATGGTGGCTCATGCCTGTAATACCAGCACTTTTGGAGGCCGAGGCAAGTGGGTCACTTGAAGCCAGGAGTTCAAGACCAGCCTGGCCAACATTGCAAAAACCCATCTCTACTAAAAATAAAAAATAAAAAAAATTAGCTGAGTGTGCTGTCATGTGCCTGTAGTCCCAGCTACTTGGGAGACTGAGGCACGAGAATATCATAAATCCAGGAGGCAGAGGTTGCAGCGAGCTGAGATCGCTTCACTGCACTCCAGCCAGGGTGACAGAGAGAGAGACTCTGTCTCAAAAAAAAAAAAAAAAAAAAAGAAATCTATGCATTGTTTTTTCATAATACACATTTTTCCATGAATTTATTGAAGATTCCTTGTCTATATGATAGGTTATGAATTTTCTGCTGATAGGCATAGGTTGCTTCCAATTTTCTATCACAAACAGAAGAGAGCATCAACTGCCTCTAGTAAGGAACTGCCATGGCTAATACACAAGTGCTTAAAAAGTGTTTGGGTTTAACTTGTTTGGCTTACTATGTACCTGGTACTGTCAAGACAAAGCTGCTCCATTTTATAAGAAAAGGAGCTGAGCTATTTAACATTAGAACCATGATTCAAACATGAGGGTAACCCAAGATGGCTGAGCATGGGTTTTGCAGGCCTGCCCTGGAGAGGGAGCGCAGTGAAAAATAAACAGCTGGTATTATTCTGCAGGCTTGAGGGTGCTCGGTGGGGAAGTAAAACAATGATTTGGCTACCCGCCCACAGCCTCTGACAGCCAGGGGCACCTACGTCGTAATTCTTAGCAGAAAGGACCTGTATTTCACACAGGTGTCAGCAGAGTAGCTTAGTAATTAAACTGGCTTTTTGTCTTCCCTTTTGACCTTAGAAAACAAAACATCTGTAATTCTAAGACAGAAAGAGGAAGAGGAAGAAACTGTCTACAGTTGATACAAGAAATACAGCTTTATTATTTAAAGTGATCAAAATAGTAAAGGAAAGGGAGGTAGAGTGCGAGTAAGTTAAATAGTCATTTGTCAGCTAGAAGTCAGTAAACGATGTCTGTGGCTGATAATTTGAGCAATCAAGAAATACGGGGGCAGGTTCTGGATGAAAGAAAAAGTGAGACCAGGTGCAGTGGCTCATGCCTCTAATCCCAGCATTTTGGGAGGCCAAGGCAGGCGGATCACCTGCGCTCAGGAGTTTGAGACCAGCCTGGCCAACATGGCAAAACCCCATCTCTACTAAAAATAGAAAATTACAAAAATTAGCTGGGAGTAGTGGCACATGCCTAAAACCCCAGCTACTCTGGACGCTGAGGCAGAAGAATCTCTGGAACCTGGGAGGAAGAGGTTGCAGTGAGCCGAGGTAGCACTGCACTCCAGACTGGGTGACAGAGTGAGACTCTGTCTCAAAAAAAAAAAGAAAGAAAAAGTAAAAAGAAAAGGTGAAACTGCTGAGCGCAGGGTGTGGGGAGAGAAAAGTGTGGGGCAGGGAAATGTTCTCTAGAAGCTCTTCAGTGGTTTAACTTTTTAAATCAGGTGATAATTATCACTTTAATAATTATAAAATTAAAATACAAGAACTACAAAATAGAGCAAGGACTACTGAGATATTTACAGATGTTTCAAGTGATATGTGCATAATAGCTTCTGAGACAGGGATGGAGGGATGGCGGGCCAGGAGGGTGGTCATTATTCTAGACTCTTTCTCCCTTTACATGTAGTTGTATATAGTTGAAATCTCCCATAATAAAAAGGATTAAAAAAAAAAAAACACAGTCTGCGAGGTCAGACAGGTGTGAGTTAAGTTCTAGCTGAGCAACTCAGCAATGTGGGCAAGTTACTTAAACTGTCTGAGCCCGAGTTTCCTCAGCACGTAATGGTTTCCACTTGGTATGATCACTCACATTGGACGTAGAGATGAAATGAGATTGTGCCTGTGAAGGGCTGTCAAGTGTGGTAAGTGCTCTAAAAATATATTTGGGTTTGGTCTGCTTGGTTGCTTCTATGTGGGGTTTTACAAAGAAGGTTTGGCTCTAAAATGTGAATTCTGCTTCTGAGACATCTTGTATTTGTTCTGTACCTCTAATTATTTCTGCCTTATGTGTTTGCTGCTGTTTTGTGTTAATTTTCTTTCGTCAGCTAGCTTGCTTAGTCTCTTCTGTTAACATTTATTGAGCACCTACGTGCCAGGTGCTGAGAAGGCAGAGATGAGAGAATGTCCCTGACCAAGGACACACAAGTCAGAGATAAAGACAGGAAAAGATCAGAATAACATGCAGCATGACAACTGCAGAGATTGGCAGACCGCAGTGGGTATGGGGAACACCAAGGATACCCAGCACAGCCTGAGCCAGGATTTGAAGGATGGATAGGAGTTCACTGGACAAAGGAGAGTAGGAGGCAGGATGGTATGGTTAGGCCGTGACATTCAGAGGTAGCAGCATGAGTCAAGGTCTGGAAGCTGGAAAGGCTTGAGTCTGTTCAGAAAAATAACTCAGTTCATGGTTGGGGAGTGAGGGAAAAATAAAAATGGACTGAAGAGCAAGGCCCAAATTGTGCCCCAGGCTACAGAGTTCATAGGACAAGGGGACGTGGGAGTGTTCATTCTGGAGAACACCTTCGAATATAATGTGAGTTCCAATCTACATCTGAGTAAGTTCATTCCAGTAGAAAGGGGGAGGGCAGGAGGTTAGAAAGCAGAGAGAGAGAGAGCACGCACGTGCAACATCACAGAGGGTGGATAAGTCCGTTTTCACACTGCTGTGAAGAAATACCTGAGACTGGGTAATTTATAAAGAAAAGAGGTTTAAGGACTCACAGTTCCCCATGGCTGGGGCGGTCTCACAACCACGGTGGAAGGCGACAGAAGAGCAAAGGCGCATCTTACATGGTGGCAGGCAAGACAGCATGTGCAGGGGAACTGCTCTTTATAAAACCATCAGATCTCCTGAGACTTACTATCACGAGAACAGCACGGGAAAACCCACCCCCATGATTCAATTGCCTCCCACCACGTCCCTCCAACAACACGTGGGGATTATACGAGCTATAATTCAAGATGAGATTTGGGTGGTGGCCCAGCCAAACCGTATCAGGAGATGCTGGCTGTCCAAACAGAGCCCCTCAGAATCACTATATCTGGATGTGCCAGGGGCTCGAAATTCGATTTTGTTGGGGCATGTGGAGAAAATTAAAGGGCTGTCTCACATCAAACTCATCTGACATAAACACCCAGGACTGTGTCATACCTGGTAGGAGTTAAACCCTATATATGGTAGGGGTTAAACATCTTTAGTGACCAGCACTGGTGCCTACTATTCAAAGCAAGCCCTTATATTTCTGAGGTTGTTGAAGGTGGAAGTCTAGGTGGGCCCAGAACCAGAACCTGGAGGGATAGAGAGGCTTCCAGGGAAAGAGGGGCCTAAAGAACTTTGTCCTCAGCATGACAGAGGACAACTTCTAGGAGCCAAGGTGTTCCTGTTTGCCCAACAATGGCAAATAAACCGCAGCCACCAGTTCCAGCTTCCCACTGCACACTCATTGGGCCCTTCTATATGGCATTCCTTCTCAGCCGGTGCAGAGTCTGATGAAGTCAGGGTGTACCTGCAGTACAGCCTCAGAGGTGTCTTGTGGCTTCCAGAGTGAGATCCAGCCTGAGCCCTCAAATGTCTCTCATTCTCCCTGGACACCCGATGGCTGTGACTGTGCCTGGGTGTTAGCTGTCTCCAGAGATGGCTGGACTTCTCCATTACTTGACGATATTTCCTCTAAGTTCACTTTCAGATGCAATTTTTTTTTTTTTTTT
>NW_016107655.1:1596791-1618025 GCF_001604975.1 Cebus imitator
TTCCACTTCTTTTTTTTTTTTTTTTTTTAAAAAAGAGTTTTGTTCTTGTCACTCAGACCTAAGTCCAATAGTGCAATCTCAGTTCACTGCAACCTCTGCCTCCCCGGTTCAAGCAATTCTCCTGCCTCAGCCTCCCGAGTAGCTGGGATTACAGGCTCCTGCCACCACGCCTGGCTAATTTTTGTATTTTTAGTAGAGGTTGGGTTTCACCATGTCGGCCAGGCTGGTCTCGAACTCCTGACCTCAGGTGATATGCCCACCTCAGCCTCCCAAAATGCTGGGATTACAGGTGTGAGCCACCATGCCCAGCCTCAGCTGCAATCTTACTTAACTCACAGTGCTTGGGCTTCTTATTTTTTTGTCCTCAGGTATCAGGTTAAACCAGAAAAGAGATGATTAGGACTTGAGGGAAGCCGGATAATGGAATGGGAATGGATTTGGGTGCATCTATGTGGTGAATTGATGGTCTTTGACTTGGGAGATGAGGAAGAGAGAGGTGTTTAAGGTAATTCTCAGGTTGGAGTTAGGTAAGAACCTGGCTGTTCCCTGAGGGTAGGCACTGGGTCCTCCCTGCTTGGGTTTTCGATAAAGAGGCAGCACTACTGCTTGGCTCATTAATTCAACCGATACCTGCTGTACCAGACACTGTGCTAGGGATGGAACAACAAACAGGACAGAAAGGCAGTGCCTGACCTCAAGGAGGTTATATTCTAGTGGAGCATACAGAGAAAATAATTGTAAAACCATAAAACTGATGATACTAGCTGTGTTGTTTTAAAGAAAACTAACAATGCAGAAAGGGACAGAGTAAAGGGAAGCTCTACTCCCAGTAAGGTGACCAGGATAAGGAAGCTGTTCATGCAAAGAAGAGGGAGGAGTGGACAGAGGAGTCAGCAAGTGCTAGGGCCTCGAGCAGGAGAGGGACTGGTACGGTCCAGAAAGGCCAAGACCTGCATGACTGGAGCCTGGGAGCAACGGAAGAGCGACAAGCATGCAGGGCCTTGAAGGCCACTTCAGAAGACTGGGTTTTACTCTAAAAGACACCTCTAAAGAGTTTTTTGTTTTTTGTGTTGTTTTGAAACAGGCTTTCGCTTTCGCTCTGTCTCTCAGACTGGAGTGCCGTGGTACAATCATAGCTCAGTGCAGCATTGACCTGCTGGGCTCAAGAGATCCTTCCACCTCAGCCTCCCAAGTAACTGGGACTATGGGAGCACATCATGACACCTAGATAAATTCTGTATTTTTTTTTTTTTTTGAAAGCAATAACCAAATGCATTTAGAACTTTCCAAAGGAACATATACCCGACAAATAGATAAAGCTGTGTTAACATTTTTTTTTGAAAAGACAAGGTTTTGCCATGTTGCCCAGGCTGGTCTCAAATTCCTGGGCTCAGGCAATCCACCCACCTTGTCCTCCCAAAGTGCCGGGATTACAGATGTGAGCCACCACACTCAGCCCCTCTAAAAGTTTTAATTTAGTTTAATCGGAGTGATATGATATGATTCTAAGAGTCTAAGAAGCCCACTTGGGAAGCAAGATGTAGAATGCATTGGCAAGGGAGGAACAGATCAGAGAGTGGGAAGGATATTGCAATGGGACAGGAGAGCATGATGGTGACTTTCACCAGGGTGATGTCAAGAGCGGTAGAGAAGTGAATGGATTTGAGATACACTGCGGGGGTAGAATTGACTAGACTCACTGATAAATGAGATGTGGGAGACGACAGAAAGAGAGATCAAGATGACCCCTTGGTTTCTGGATAGACCTTGGGGTTGTTTACTGAGATGAACAGGATCAAGGGGCGGTGGGGAAAGGGGAGATTTGAGGGGGAATCATCCAGATTTTCTTTTCTTTTCTATTTATTTATTTATTTATTTATTTGCTGGAGTTTCGCTCTTGTCGCCCAGGCTGCAGTGCAATGGCACAATCTCAGCTCACTGCAATCTCCACCTCCTAGGTTCAAGTGATTCTTCTGCCTCAGCCTCCTGAGTAGCTGGGATTACAGGCGCTGGCCACCACACCTGGCTAATTTTTTGTATTTTTAGTAGAGGCAGGGTTTCACCATGTTGGCCAGGCTGGTCTCGAACTATTGACCTCAGGTGATCCACCCCTCCTCAGCCCCCCAAAGTGCTGTGATTATGGGCATGAGCCACTGGGCCCAGTCAAGATTATCTAGATTTTCATTTCGGGACATGTTAAGTTTGAGATGTCTGAGAAACAGCAAAGTGAAGACCTCAAAGAGAGGGTGAGTATGCAAGTCTGGAGCTGAGCAGAAAGTTCTGAGATAGACATTTAAATATGAAAGTCATTAGCACATACAATGGCATTTAAATCTATGTAGATAGATCAGACCACTTAGTGATTAAAAGAAAGAAGCACCAAGACCCAATCCTGAAAAACTTTAACATTTAGAGGTCAGATAAGAAAAAAAAAATCTGGTGCAGCAGAGAATAATGAGAAAGAATGGTCAATGAAGTAGGAGGAAGTGCAGAGAGAGTGTCTCGGTTTCCATGGCATCATGGAAGCCGAGAGAAGAAAGTACATCTGTGACAAATGCAACCGGCAGGTCAAGGTGAGCGCAGAGAAGCATCTGTCGGGCTTGATAACGCGGTGGTCTTTGCCTTGTTTTTAAGAGCAGTATCACTGGGGTGCTAGGGACTGAAAATTATTTCTCATTCCTTTTTTGCTAGGAGCAAGTTATGCTGTCATCCATGCTAAACTTGAAAGTCAAATAAATGTGGGAAGGGTTTCCAAGGGAATCTTGCATCTTGCCATTACACCAGCTGAGTTTAATTTCCCAGGAGCCCAGTCTTGCCCACCTCCTCCCCATGCCTGCAGCTCTAGCTGCCAGGATGCCAATATCTTTAACTCCAAACAAACCATTAATTGTACCCTTGGACCCAAATGATAACCTTTTTTAAAATGCTGCTTGTCTTTGCCTTTTCTTTAACACAATGATGGTCAAATCTCTCATCCACAACCACCAGCTCATTTATTTTAATAACTACATCCACAATGAAAACAGGAGTAGTATTATAGAAAGGGATAAAGTCCTCATCACCTTAGTACAAATGACTAGGGCTTTTCAAATGACTATGGACAGGAAAAACAAAGAAAAACATTTTATACATATATATCAAGCCACTAGATGGAAGTCTTCATTCAACTGCCTGTACATTCAGAAAAGTAAAGCAGGATCAGTGCCAGACTGCACAAACCCGTCAAATTCATTCGACATTCATTGAACAACTGCTTTGTACAAAGACAAATAACAATGATGATAATGGCTACCAGTCATGCAGTACTTACTCTGTGCCAGGCAGTCTGCTGAGTTGCACATACATTGAGTCTCATATACCTTGGCTCATTTAATTCTCCCAGGAGGAAGGGAGTATTATTATCTCCTTTTTATGGGGGAAGAAACCAAATCTTAGAGTTACTTACTCCAAGTAACTGGCCCATGTTGGTGAATGGAGGAGCCAGGTTCCAGAATTAAGAAAATACTGTCATTGTCTACAAAGTGTTTATACTAAATTTGGTAAGAGAGGGATGATGTGCCACAAGGGTGGGCTGTGACTCAGATGCAGGAGCCAGCCAAGAAGGGGCGAAGAGAATCAGCAAAGGCCCCACCATGCTCTCTACAGCACAGGCTGAAACCACGGGGTCACCCCTGATTGTCTTCCCTCAATCTCCCCACAACTACGTCACCAAGAACCGACTGTTCCATCCCCTAAATGCATCTTAAACCAGTCCGCCTTTCTTCACCTACCCTACAATCACATCATTTGTCAAGGCCACCATCATTAATAAGATGGGCTCCCTGGACCACTGCAAGAGCCTCTGGGCTGGTCCTCTGGCATCCTCTCTGCCTCCTACAATCCTCCCTTTCCACTGTAGTCAGAGGGTCCACTTAGTGCACAGGTCACCTCCGTACCCTGCTCAAGCCCTTTCAAAGGCTTCCCAGTAAATCTCAACTCCTTTCCATTGTGTCCAAGGCCTTCCCTCCATGATCTGGGCTTCTTAACCTCATCTCCTACAATAGCTGCTGGCTTCTCAACAACCAGGACAGAACCTGGCATAAACAGTCATTAGGTGCTGAAGAAATGAAGGCAAGAATGAATGAGTGAATAAATAGAAAAAGCTCTGTGGGGGGAGCCATGTTTGAAATTAGCATTAAAGTGGAGCAGGATTTCTTAGACAGTGAGGGCTAAGGGGTGGGAGGTAGTGAAAGAAATTGTTCTCAATGGAGGCAGCAGGTGCACAGGCACAGAGGGATTTCAGGTGCAGCAGGGACATAGCCTGAGCAGGCCTGGGGGGCAGGGCCATGTGAAGCCTGGGTTCTCAAGGTTCAGTATGCATTGTAAGCCCCCAGAAAGCTTGCTGAGACACAAATTGTGGGAACCCACCTCCAGAGATTCTGATAGGTCCAACTGAAACAGAGGCTGAAATGTGCATTTCTTACAAGTTCCCAGGTGACGCTACTGTGGCTGGTCCAGGGCCCACACTTTGAGAACCACTGGTACAAAGTACACTCGGTCCTTCACATCCATGGTTTCCACATCTGTGGATTCAACCAACTGTGGATCAAGATATTTAAAAAAAAAAAAAATAGATGATTGCATTTACACTGAACATGTGGGTTTTTTTATTGTCTTCATTTTCTGAGCAACACAGTCAATAACTATGTACATAGCATTTCCATCGTATTGGGTATCATAAGTAATCTCGACAAGATTTAAAGTATATGAAAGGATATGTGTAGATTATATGCAAATACTACATCATTTTATATAAGGGACTTGAGCATCTGTGGGGGACTGGAACCAAGCCCCCACAGATACCAAGGGACAACCGTATGTGTATATATGCTTTAATTTTGGAGAGTGGGGATTCTTACTTTAAACAAGGGATATAAATCACAGTTTTAAGACATTATTAGTCCTTTGATACTTAAATGTGAATGAGTTGCAAGTTTGTTATTAACCAGAAGGAGAACTCCAGGCACCAGAGGTAAGAGACAGGAGTGAGATAAGAACTGGGAAAGGGAGAAACCCTAGTTTGCCTGCTTCCCAGCATGCCCCAGGGCCAGGCTGGAACAGAAAAGATTAGCTTTGCTAGTGGGAAATTCAATGAAAATGGCTGGGCATAGTGGCTCACACCTGTAATCCCAGCACTCTGGGAGGCCGAGGTGGGTGGATTAGTTGAGGTCAGGAGTTCGAGACCAGCCTGGCCAACATGGTGAAACCCCGTCTCTACTAAAAATACAAAAATTAGTCAGGTGCAGTGGCACATGCCTGGTAATCCCAGCTACTCAGGAGGTTGAGGCACAAGAATCACTTGAATCCCAGAGATGTAGGTTGCAATGAGCAGATACTGTACCACTGCACTCCTTCCTGGGCAACAAAGCAAGACTCTGCCTCAAAAAAAAAAAAAGAAAGAAAGAAAGAAATTCAATGAAATGGAACAAAATAAGACAGTCACTCTGGAGCAAGGGGAGAGCTCAGTTATTTCCTTCTCCCATAGCTGGGACTTGGCTTCACCCTGTGGGCTCCCCCTGTCAAAGCCTTCAGCCTACCGTGTGTGTGTGTGTGTGTGTGTGTGTGTGTGTGTGTGTGTGTGTGTGTGTGTAAAGGAATTTCTCAGGTTGAAGCGAGGACACACAGCCCCCCCACCCCAATCCTTACCTGTGGGAGATCCTGAGAGGCTTGGAGAATCAAGTTTGAAAAACCACTCTTCAAGACTCTGTGAAACTCCTAAACTATATGCACAATATCTATGTTCACGTGTATGTTTTGGGAGAGATGAAACTCTAGAGCCACACTGCCCAATACAGTGGCCACTAGCCACACGTTATGGCTATTTAAATTTAATATAAATAAAATGAAGTTTTCAGTCTCTCGGTCACCCTTACCACATTGGGTATCCAGTAGCCACATGTGGCCACCATGCGGGACAGTGCAGACACACAGCATTTCCACCACCACAGGAAGCTCTGCTGGGCAGCACTCATCTAGAGCTTTCACCAGTTTTCCAAAGGTATCCATGGCCAGAAATTTTAAGAGCTGTTAGTCAAAGCCAGTGAAACTTCACCTAAGGAGCCAGACTCTGCCCTGGAGAGATGAAAGCTCATCACTATGACAGAGGCTGTGAACAAATCTGCCTTTGAATGGTCTTTTTCTTCCAAAAATCCCACTCTAAAAACTCTTAGAAGATATCTAGATTTTGTGCCTTATTATTTATATCCCCTCCTGACCATTGTACCAAAGAGAGGGACAGCTTAATTCCACAAATATTTGCTATAAAAAGGTTCTCTGAGTTCCCCCAGAGTGTCTGTGCCTAACACAAGTCATAGTGGTAAGTAACCTTGATGCTCCCAGTGACCTTGTCTCCTTTGGTGTGTGTGATGGCTCTAGGTGGGCGAGGCAGTCTTGGAAAATGCCCGGCTCATGCTGCAGACAGAAACTATCCAGGCGGGAGCAGATGACTTTAAAGAGAGGTAATGCTTTACAGCAAAGGGGACAGTCCCTTCACACCCCCACACTCCTGGGCAGTGTGGATAATGCTGTTCTGGAGCCTGCATCGTTCACCTCCTACCCCAGGGGAGGCTGGGCAGGATAACAGCCATGATTATCCGGCTCATGTCCCTCCTTGTAGACGCAAACTAGGCATTAAGGGCTCAAAGATGTTGCCCAGTGTCAGTTGGTTTAGAGCAGGGGTTTTCAAACTCTGGCATGCATCAGAATCACCCAGCGGCCATATAGAAAACACAGATTGCTGTGCCCCACCCTGTTGGATTTCTGATTCAATAGGTCTGGAGTAGGACCCCAAATTTATATTCCCAACAAGTTCCCAGGGATGCTGATCATGTTGGTCCTGGGACTCAAATACTTTGAGAACTACTAGTTCAGAGGAATGATTCTCAATCCTGGCTGCATATCAGAATTACCTGGGCACTTAAAAATGTCAGTGCAGGCCAGGCATGATGGCTCACGCCTGTAATCCCAGAACTTTGGGAGGCTGAGGCGGGTGGATCACTAGGTCAGGACTTCAAGACCAGTCTGGGCAAGATGGTGAAACCCCATCTCTACTAAAAATACAAAAATTAGCCAAGCATGGTGGCAGGTGCCTGTAATCTCAGCTGCTCAGGAGGCTGAGGCAGAGAATTGTTTGAACCCAGGAGGTGGAGGTTGCAGTGAGCTGAGATTGCACCACTGCGCTCCAGCCTGGCAACAGAGCGAGACTCCATCAAAAAAAAAAAAAAAAAAAAAAAAAAAAAAGTCAGTGCAGTGCACAAGCCATGTGGAGTCCCCGTGGGCGGGGTCCAGGCTTCGGCAGTTTTAAAGCTCATCAGGTGACTTAATGTGCATCCGGGCTTGAGAACCATGCTCAGCTACACCTCCTACTCAGTCCCTGAAGGCATCTGGGTTTGCAGCCAGTGTCCTGGAGATGCACCCTTTTAACATGGGCGCTGTGGAGACAGAAACCATATTTCTTATTTTGGGGTCCCCAGCCTGATGCTTAGCAGGTTGTCAGTAAAGTTTGTTAAAGGATCCTTGGTTGAAAAGGAGGATAATTCAGGATAGCGATGAAGATGCCGCATCCCCTAACCTGGATCCGAACTCCTGAGTTTTCCCTGGAGCTCTGTGTTTCAACACTCCCATGAGGCTGGTAGCCTATGACGCCAGGTTATCAGAAGTTGGCTGCATTGCCTTCATTCTAATAAATCAGTGTGTGACAATTATACTAACAGTGCCCTCAAAGCTATTGAAACAGTGACTTTTGCCATTCATTGTCTAACTATCACATAATTGGCCTGTTGCTAACATTTACAATCTGATTCTTTTTCTTTTGGACTACCAGTTATACTGATTAAGTTTGTTTATCTGCAGATATGAAAATGAGCTGCCATTTCGAAAAGCGGCAGAAGAGGAAATTAACTCTCTGTATAAAGTCATTGATGAAGCTAATTTGACAAAAATGGATCTGGAGAGTCAAATAGAAAGTCTGAAAGACGAACTTGACTCTCTGTCAAGAAACTACGAAGAGGTAGGTGGGGGCTGGGTTGCTGGGTTGGCCACAAGACCAGAGGCACACATCTGTCTGCCTGTGCTTCCGGACAAGGCCATGGTGGCTCCTCTCTGACTCCACAGTGTGTGCCCAGGACTGCAGGGAACATACCTGTAAAATACTCTCAGATCCTTGTAGTGGGTCCGGTTGCCCCTGCAGTCTCAAACTCAAATAGCTTTGGGAAGCAGTGTGGTACAGAAACGGGAAGGCAGCTGGCCTTGGCACTAGCAAATGGGAGAACTTGGGTTAAATTAGAGGGAGCAACCCCTCCTCAATGCATTCTATGTCAGGTTTTGTTTGTTTGGTTTTTTTCAACACTGTATTATACAAACAAAATAACTCTGGGGGTAGATCCAAGCTGTGGTTTATGTCTACTCATTAACAAAATTAGGTCAGATCATTGAGTGACAGAACTGGTGGGGACCTCCAATAGTTATAGGGTCTAGTTCCCTGTATGACTTCAGTGATTCTAAACACCTCACACATATTACTGTCTGATTTGAGATTTAGGCTGCTTCGAGTTGAGTCAAAACAATGCTCACATTGGGAAGTTCTTTCTTGGGTCCAACTTAAGCTAACTAGCAACTGTAAACCCACTTCTTCTTGTTCTTAGCTCAGTGACTTAAGACAACTCTCCAACAGTAACCCTTTAGAGATGCCAAAGTTATCTTTAAGTCTCTTTCAGCCTTGTCTGACTTTATGATTAAATTCACTTTGCTGTTGTTGCTTACTTTGTTTTCGTTTTTTTAATTTATTTATTTCGATTTCTGCTTTGGGCTGGGGCTTGTGGAGACCAACCTAATAAATGCATCCTTGGTGCCAGGCATGGTGGCTTGTGCCTGTAATCCCAGCACTATGAGAGGTCAAGGAGTTCAAGACCAGCCTGGGCAACATGGCGAAACCCCATCTCCACTAAAAATATAAAAACTAGCTGGGTGTGGTGGCATGTGCCTGGAGTCTCAGCTGCTCAGGAGGCTGAGGTGGGAAGATTGCTTGAGCCCAAGAGGTGGAGGTTGCAGTGCGCTGAGATCATGCCACTGCACTCCAGCCTGGGCGACAAAGTGAGACCCTGCCTCAAAAGAAAGAAAAAGAGAGAGAGAGAGAGAGAGAAAGAAAGGAAGGAAGGAAGGCAAGCAGGCAGGCATCCTTGGGAAAAGAGAAATTGAGAAATTTTACTTATGCTAGGAAGAAGATCAGAGACTTTCCCAGTCTCTGTGAAGCCTGTGTCTGGCAGTTGCAGAATAAGAAAAGAATTACACACAGAGCTGGTCTTCTGCTGGCTAGAATTCTATGCCATTTATTGCCCTCTGTAACTCACCTAAGATGTGTATTGTCGTTTTCAGGATGTGAAGGTGCTGCACAAACAATTGGCAGGGTGTGAGCTGGAACAAGTGGATGTTCCCATCGGCACTGGTCTGGACGACATCCTTGAGACGATCAGAATTCAGTGGGAGAGAGATGTTGAAAAGAACCGGGTGGAGGCAGGAGCCCTGCTCCAAGCTAAGGTGAGAGGCAGGACCAGCATCCTCCACTCTGCCCTATGCAGGAGGCCAAGCTGAGCTGGAAACCAATCAACATGCAGATGAAGAAATACAATGGTTTAGTAACAAGTTAAACCGCATTAGACATAGAAGAAATGAAAATTAAAATAACAGCTTTTTTGTTTATGTATCTAAAACTAGAAAATGTTTAACATGGTCATAATGCTGGCAAGTATGTGGAGAAGTAGGTTCTCTACTGTATTACTGACAAGCACAAACTAGTGCACTGCTGTTGCATAAGAAATTTAGTAATATGTACCAAGAGTGTTAAAATGCCCCTAGCTACCAGCTGAATAACCTAAATACAATCCTAAAAGAATAATTGAAAAAACAAATCATCTATGTCCAAATATACTCACTGAAGCATTATAGGAGTGAAAAAAATACACGTTTACTAATAGAAGAAAGTCTAAGCCACAACCTAACTATGTGCAGTAAAATATGAGGCAATTATTAGAATTAATGTTTATGAAGCATTTACAAAATAGGAACATGCTCGTGATATAAGGTAAAATGAGAAGAAAATGAGAGTACAGAATGGTATATGCCAGAGCCCAAAAAATGTTTTCTATAAAGGACCAGATAGTAAATATTTCAGTTTTCATGGGCCAGATGGTCTCTGTTGCAACTCCTCAGCTCTGCCACTGTGGTGTGAAAACAGCTGTAGCCAATAGGTAGCAAATGAGCATAGCTGTGTTCCAATAAAACTTTATTTATAAAAATAAAAGGCAAGCTGGATTTGGCCTATGGGCTGCAGTTTGCCAGTTCCTGGTATATACAGTAGGGTAAAGCAAATTCAAACAAAGAAACTAGGCATTGAGAAAAACATTTATAAAGAAAAGACTAAAATGGGATTAGCAGTCATTGCCTTTAAGTAATGGACTAGTCTGATGCTTTGATATGTTTTTCCTTTTTTTTGTTGTTATTTATCAAGTTTTTGTTAAATAGTATAAATTATATTCATGGAAGAAAAACAACTTTTATTAAACCTCATAAATAATGTAGGAATTAACCAGAAAACAGGATGCATAGCGTTTGTTCTTCCCTTCTCCATCTTTCACCCGTTTCTGACTTTGTAATTTCGATACAGAGGATGAAAATTGAAGAGGAAGGAAAATGTGAAAAAGTAGAGAAAATCAGGTAGATGTCTGAGCAAAGGCAAAAAGGCTGTTTCTGAGCTCTTGGTTACCATTTAGTGGTCCTTGAGCCTGGCTACGCAGCAGAATTATTTCAGAGCATTTTCAAAAATCAGCATCCCAGACCAATTAAATCAGAAAGAGGAGAGGGACTTTGTGACTTTTCAAGCTCTCTGGACGATTCTAATATGCAGCCAGATTTGAGAACCATGAGAATTATAAAAAGCTATGAAAAGAAAAATAGGAGGGCCTTTTCTGTCCTTTTTCCCACCATACTCACTCAGTCCCCCAAGTAGCAAAAGGAACCTTCCCAGCTGAGTCTTCATCAGTTCTGGATCCCCCAAATGTTCTCCAGCCTAGAAAACACCCTTTCAATCACCCATTTATCCAACCCTTACCCCCTTCCAATAGCTACTTTTCTTTCTAATCACCAATCCTTGAGTGAGCCAGGTCACTATAAACACTTTTGATGGCAAATAGTGCCTAGTAATTCAAAAAAATGACTTCCCCTCACCACATCCAACCTGATGAGAAGTAGAGCAACACAGAGATAGAGTGAAGCCATAGATTTGACTTTGGTCCATTACCTTTTTTAACAGACTCATGAAAAACCACAGACAATTAATGGTCCTAGAGACCATCTGATCCCATTCCCTAATTTGAGAGGTGAGGAAACTGAGATCCAGCGAGTGTAGGTGACTTCCCAAGGTCACACTACTGGTTGAGAGCTTCATAGTTCATCTCTCCTGTTCTTGGTCCAGGGACCTTTTCTCTGCATTGGGCTGCATCGTCTCTCCCCTGGCTCTGCTCCCAAAGCTAAACCTCAGAGGCCCAGCAGTTTGCAAACTTTGCTTCTGTTCCAGCCCTCCTGGGGTGTGCACAACACTGTGGTGACTGTTTCTTTGGGAAAGGACAGGCCATTATAATTATCAGAAATAAATCCTTCATAGTTTGAAAAAGAAAAAAAAAGGTCATTATTATCTACTCCTCATCCCTTGGAGAGTCATCGCTAGCCCAACAGTAACTCAAACATTAATTCTGAACAGATTCATTAGTGTTTTTTAATAGAGTAATCTGAAAGCTACATCTCAGAGAAAACAGACAGTATTTGTTTTAGCTTGGCCAATGCTGCCTGGGCCTCTTGCAGAGAGGCAGAGCTCAGAAAATATTTGCAGAATGAGTGAATTCCTCTGATCATCAACAGAGATCTGAACTGACAGCCAGAATTCTTCAAATAAATAGTTTTGTCAGTTGCAGTTGTGCCCTCAGGGGCTGACATTTGCCCATCCTGAGCATCTCTTGTTGGTTTCTTGGCGGCAAAGCATAAATGTGAAATGGCTTAGCACACACAGCTTTCAAAAGCTTTTGTAAAGGAAATGCAAGCATGCATCTAATTACCTTTCAGACCAGAGAGGCAGAAAATTAATTAACATGTTTAATTTATATCATAGTGTAGGTTCCTTCAGAAGCAGAATAAAAAAATATTGGAATTAAGGTAGTTTACTTGGAAGTTGGGGAGTTAAAAACCTACAAAATATCAGAAAAGGAGAAGCAGAGAAGGAACCAACAAGGAATGCGTAATCAAACCAGTTACCACTGTGGGAGACTGACGTGTAAACCAGGAAGAACTGTGAGAAATGGTACAGAACACAGGAGAGGGGAAAGGCGAGGGAGCTGAGATGTTAATACCATCTCCCAACAGTCTCCACCATCTGCTGTCAGAGTGACCTTCCAAAGGCTTCAGAGAAACTCGCAGGCAAAAAGATGCAGAATCTGGCAGTGGGAACAAGAGAGCACTAAACTGTGGATGCCTAAGGGACAAAGGTGGTGCCATCAGCATCTGCTAGAACTTACCTGCCCATTCTGCTTATTTTTTCAGTCATTCAAAGTTTAATAAAATAGAGACATAAGAAAACGTATTAAGAGGTTCTGGCTAAGGTCACTGCGGTCATCGTATTCTTTCCAGCTGTGGTGTTATGAATGTCAGGAACCTCGTGGTCCAATTTTTGGAGCTTCTGAAGTTACATGATTCAGTGATTATGAATCAGATTGGTCCAGAGAATTTCTGGAGGGTCTTAAAATCTGGCTCTTCCTTGTCTATTTGTTGTGGTTACCCAATGCAGGGTATTCGGGGATGCTCCAGGAACCTCAGACAACATGCCCATGCTCCAGACCTCCTGATTAGTCATATAAAATAAAACAACTTTTCTTTCTAAGTTGGGCACTGTGGCATGTGCCTGTAGTCCTAGCTATTCAGAAGGTCAAGGCAGGAGGATTGCTTGCAGCCAAGAGTTTAAAGCAGCAGTACACTATGATCATACCTATGAATAGCCACTGTATTTCAGCCTGGGCAATATGGTGAGACCCCATCTCTTTTAAAAAATCCTTTTTGTCCTCTATACTCTCACAAAATGCTTCTGACACCAAATACGTAGGTTTCTTCTTCTCCAAGCAGCTCTAAAACGCCAACTGGGTGTCCTGTAATTCAATTCAATCCTGACACTACCTACCTGGAGTTAGCATCAGATCCCACAGGTTAAGAGCTCCGTCCCATAAAACTGCCCTTACTTCAGATGACACGTCTGGCCCTCCCATACTTCTGATAAACTGGCTATAAATGAGGGGTTCCCACAACCTCCTCTGCAGAGGGATAAGTAGATAGTTTGCTAGAACAGCACCCAGAACTCAGGGAAACTATTTTTGCCAGCTTATTATAAAGGATACAATTCAGGAGCAGCCAAATGGAAGAGATGCTTAAGGCAAGGTAAGTGAGAAGGGGCATGGAGCCCCCAACTCCAACTTTTTGAGTCATTATAACACTTGACTTAAAATGCAAACATGTTATACAGCTGTCCAAAAATATTCTTTCTTTTACCCTTATTCTATAAGCCTTTTTTTCTATTTTCAAGAGGGTTTTTTTAACTTTTTTAACTTTTTTGTTAAAAACTAATACACATATGTACACGTGAGCCTAGGCCTACACAGGGTCAGGATCATCAATATCACTGTCCTCTACCTCCACATCTTCTCCCACTGAAAGGTCTTCAGGGGCAGTAACATGCAGGAGCCTTCAGCTCCTGTGACAATGCCCTTCTCTGGAATTCCTCCTGAAGGACCTGCCTGAGGCTGTTTTATAGTAAACTTTATTTTCTTTTTTAATAAGTAGAGATCACGCCATTGCACTCCAGCCTGGGTAACAAGAGCGAAACTCCATCTCAAAAATAAATAAATAAATAAGTAGAAGGGAGGCTGGGCATGGTGTAGCTCACCCCTGTAATCCCAGCACTTTGGGAGGCCAAGGCAGGCAGATTACCTGAGGTTGAGATTTCGAGACCAGCCTGACCAACATGGAGAAACCCCTCTCTACTAAAAATACAAAATTAGCTGGGCCTGGTGGTACATGCCTGTAATCCCAGCTACTCAGGATGTTAAGACAGGAGAATCGCCTGAACCCAAGAGGTGGAGGTTGCAGTGAGCTGAGGCCGTGCCATTACACTCCAGCCTGGGCAACAAGAGCAAAACTCCATCTCAAAAAAAAAATAAGTAGAAGGAGTACACTAATGATAAAAAGTATAGATATAGTAAATACATAAACCAGTAACATTCACTATTATTAACAAATGCTATGCACTGCACATAATTGGATGTGCTAGACTTTTTTAGGACTGGTGGCGCAATAGGTTTGTTGACATGGCATCACCACAGGGTCTCACAAAGCTGTAGTCAAGGTACCCACCAGGGCTGCCTTCTTATCTTCAGAGTTTATTCGGGTTCTTTGCAGGGTTCAATTCCTTGCAGACGTAGGATTGAGGCCCCCGACTCCTAGAGGCCATTTATAACATGACTGCTTGCTCCTTCGGGGCCAACAGAAAAGCATTACTATTTTAAGCCTTTAATCTGATTAAGTCAGGCCCGCTTGGATACTCCTCTTTTGATCAATTCAAATTTAACTGATCAATTCAAATTGTATGTGCTAGACTTTTATAGGACTGGAGGTGCAATAGGTTTGTTGACATGGCATCACCAGTGTCAATCATAATTACATATTCAAAATCTCTTCATCCTTCTCATCTAACATAATCTAATCATTGGGCGTAATACCAGAGAACGGAGATCATGGAGGCCATCTTAGAATTCTGCCTACCACACTCGGTCCCTCAGCATTGGGCAGAGAACTAAAACTGTGCCCCTCCCCAAACCCCTGCCATCTCACCTCCTCTGCCAGGCAAATAGCTCTGCCTTCAGCCCATCTCCTCCAGGGAAGCACAGGTCCCGTCTTTCTTGTCCAATTTCTCAGCCAGGGCACTGACACATCTTTGTTCCCTCATCCTAAGCCTCATCTGAAGTCTGCCTCCTGCAATGCAAGCTCTGTTTCGCCTTCTTAGCCTTCTTCCTGAGATGCTACTTCCATTTAATTTCCATTTGCCTAAAGCTGACTCCACACACTCATTCCTAGAGGCCTCTTTTCTCCATCCCTTGCCCACTGCAACTGGATGAGGTATACAATACCCAAAGGCTTAATCAATCACCAGAACAAGCTGGTGGTTTCCCGGATGTGAGAGAACTCAGTCTGTGTTAATGGTCCCCAGGGCCAGGAACTCTATAACAAATGGATTGCTCCCATGCTATCTGCTCCGACAGTAAGTTTGCACTTGCCTCAGGTCAGTTTGAGGCATCTGCGGTCAGGAACTTTATCTGAGCTGTAACCATCTTGCCTTCAACAGTCAGGATGACAGACTGTGCAAACTATTAAGAATGAAGAGAAGTGAATAGACGGAAACGAATTGTGAGGTTTCTGGATGTTGATAGTCTTAGAGCCAAAAGAAACATTCAAGATCATTTAAAGCAGAGCCATCTAACAGAAATACCGCAATGATTGGCATATTCTATAATCCACGCAGCAATCCAGTATGGTAGCTGCTGGCCACAAGGGGTTATACAGGTGCAGTGGTTCATGCCTATATTCCCAGCATTTTGGGAGGTCAAGGTGGGCAGATCACTTGAGCCCAGGAGTTCGAGACCAGCCTAAAAGACACGGCAAAACCCTGTCTCCACAAAAATACAATAATTAGCCAGGTGTGGTGACATGTGCCTGTAGTCCCATGGGAGTGACTTGGGAAGCTGACACAGGAGGATCACCTGAGCCTAGGAGGCCGAGGTTGCAGTGAGCTATGATTGCACCACTGCACTCCAGCCTGGACAACAGAGCAAGACTCCTTCTCAAAAATAATAAGGCTGAGGAACTAATTTTTAATTATATTTAATTTTTATTTAAGTAGCTACAGATGACTAGTGACTAATCTATTGGACAGCACAGGTCTAGATTTACCCACGAGGAGAGTAGAAACCTTGAATAGCATGTCTCCATGTCATCCATACTTACAAACAATAATTTTCCCTGTAAACACAGATATTTTATACAGGCTACCCTGTCTATACCTTTTCTTTCCTTGCTTTTACCAACAAAAGCCAGTATTTTCTAAGATATATAAAGCTAGATTAAAATGGGCACTGCCACTCTGACTCTAGACTACAAGATGACCTGTTGCAATATTGCCGCGTTAACCACCTAGGAAAGTTCCTTTCCAGGAGAACAACAAAAGCAGGACCCCTGACAGCATCTGCAGTCTAGAGGCTCCTGTGTGCTGATGAGCTGGCTGAACTCCCTGAGGGCTCTTCAGTGAAATAAGCCATGGCTGTAGCCCAGTGTGCTCGAGGCAAACCCTGAACGGGGATCCCCAAGCATCTTCATATCTCTGTATCTCACAGAGAACTTCACAAAAGGGCCCCAGTTTGCTTTTATGTCTTTTTCAATTTACTTTTATTTTATTTCAACTGTATAGTAGATAATACATTCACTTAGTTCAAAATTCAAAACATGCAAAATGATATACAGTGAAAAGTACTATCCAACCCATGTCCTAGCCATCATTTTTTTCTATGGGGGTCAATCAGTGTTCTCCTTTTCTTGTATGTCCTTTCAGAAACATTTTACACATATACAAGGGAAAAAAAAAAAATATATATATATATATATATGATATTATACCACAGGAGCAGCACACTGTGACCCACAAGCCAAATCTGACCCACTGCCTGTTTTGCAAATAGAGTTTTATTGGAACGTGACCATCACATTCATTTACATATTGTCTATGGCTACATTTGCACTACACTAGGAAAGTTCAAAAGTTGCAACAGAGACCATATGACCTGCTAAGCCTGAAGTGTTTACTGCCTAGCTAGTCACAGAAAACGTTGTCAGCCTCTTTTCTAGCTAACAGATGCCCCAGAATTTGTTTAGCCTGTTCCCTATTGCTGAGCATTGAGGGTGGCTTCCAATTTTTTGCTATTACAAGAGATTAGTCACTAACAGGGTATACCTCTTATAGTAATTATATAATTATTTCTATAATTTCCAATTATAGAAATGTATCTATTAAATTAACTTATAGACATGGAATTGCTGGCCCCAAAAGTGTATACATTGGTAATTTTGATAAATATTCCCAAATTACCTTCTACAAAAATTATAACAATTAACATTTCTGTCAGAAATATTTGAGAGTGTCCATTTCCCCATATCTTCACCAACACTATGGGTTAAAAATGGATTTCTCACAAATTGCTTTTGTGTGTACTAGCAGATCATATCTTTTGCCCATTTTGATTGTAGTTGTATGCCACAGTAGCATATACCAGTTGGTGTGGCTACAAAGAGAATGGAGAGAATCAGAGTAGATTTTAAAAGGAAAAACAAAAAGACTATCTCATTGAGATAGGTACTGCCTACTCTTTGCCTAATCTTTTCTCTAGTTAAGACAACACACAGACTGGGTGTGGTGGCTCACTCCTGTAATCCCAGCACTTTGGGAAGCCAAGGCAGGCAGATCACTTGAAGTCAGAAGATCGAGACCAGCCTGGCCAGCATGGTAAAACTGCATCTCTACTAAAAATACAAAAAATTAGCCTGGTATGATGGCACATGCCTGTAATCCCAGCTACTGGGGAGGCTGAGACATGAGAATCACTTGAACCCGGGAGGCGGAGGATTGCAGTGAGCCGAGACCACTCCACTGCACTCCAGCCTGGGCAACAGAGTGAGACTCTGTCTCAAAACACAACAACAACAACAAAAACCCACAGACGTTGTAGAGGGCTCTCTCAGGCCCTTATCTCCTTATACTGTGTGTCTAAACTCACAACTGGTTAACTACCAATATCTGGGTACCTACATAGGGGATTACCCAACATTGCAACCTCTTTCTTACAACTTCTACCAAGGAATCTCCACTCACTCATTCATTCAAAATCCATTTGTCAAGGACAAACCAGGTGCAAGGCCCTGACTTGATACTATGGTTCCTGAAGTCCCTGACTTCAAAGAATGCTCGTCCCAGGCTACCTGACTATGCTGATCTCAAAGCATATGTTAGATATTTTTAAATAGCTCTTTCCCATAAAAGTGTAAGGACTGGCCAGGCACAGTGGCTCATGCCTGTAATCCCAGTGCTTTGGAAGGCTGAGGCAAGAGGATCCCTTGAGGCCAGGAGTTTGCAACCAGCCTGGGCAACATAACAAGACCCCACCTCTACAGATTTTTTTTTAAAAAATTAGGTGTGGAAGCAGACAACTGTAGCTCTAGCTACTCAGGAGGCTGAGGCAGGAGAATTGCTTGAACTCAGGATGTCGAGGCTGCAGTGAGCTATGATCTTATCACTGTACTCCAGCCTAGGCAACAGAGTGAGACCACGTTGACTCAAAATAAAATAGTGGAAAAATTAATTTTTCTCTTTAGACTCATTGCTGAGCCTCTTCAGCTGCTTTTATCAAGAGGATGGGCTTACTTATTACCAAAAGGACAGCAACGTTACAAAGCCATTGGCTCCTCTGTGTTTCGTTTGGCAGCTCCAACAGAGGCTGGGAATTGGTCCTACACTCAAAATGCAGCAGCTCCACCAGTCAGGCAGTTCTTGTGTAAACTCCCAGAGAATCTTGTCGTAGCCTCGCCAGGCCAGCTCCTCTGCCAGTGTTGCAGTTTCATGGAGTGAGGTGTGTGTTTCTGTTTAATCCTTACTGAGGAGGGCCCATGTCGCTAGTGCAGACTGGATGGCATCCAGTCTTCTCCCAAATAAATCCTACATCTGGCTGAGGAAGGTCAGGAGTGTGTGCTGCCTGTCAAAAGCTATCCTTAGCTAAATAACATACGACACCACATAACTGCAAAATGACTTACAACTGTCATAAGAACAATAGCTGATCCTCTTAATGAAAAGGAGATTTGATCTCATTGTATTCCTGGTAGATCCTCCTCTTCTTCCCTAGTCCCTAGCATGTGCCTGGCCCACATTGTAGACCTTCAATAAATATTGTTGAGCACATTCTAGGTGTATGTGCTCAACACCTATGTTAGGTCCCCAAAGCAGGCAGAGGGGTAAGTAAGAAGTTGTTCCTGTACACAAGGTACCCACAGTCCACTGTGGATGTTGGCTGGCATACTGGTAGAAGGCAAGAAATGTGTGGAAAGGGCCTGGGTGCGGTGGCTCACACCTGTAATCCCAGCACTTTGGGAGACCGAGGCAGGCAGATCATGAGGTCAGGAGTTCAAGACCATACTGCCCCAGCATGGTGAAAACCCATCTCTACTAAAAATACAAAAATTAGCCAGCCATGGTGGCACATGCCGGTGGTCCCAGCTACTCAAGAGGCTGAGGCAGGAGAATTTCTCGAACCAAGAAGGTGGGGGTTGCAGTGAGCCAAGATTGTGGCACTGCACTCCAGCCTGGGCAACAGAGCAAGACTCTGTCTCAAAAAAAAAAAAAAAAAAAAGAAAAGAAATGGGTAGAAAGGCTACTCTTCTACAAGGCAGAGTGAAATATGATACAAAAGCAGAGCCAGCCAGGCTTTTATGAAGCACCCACCAAGGGTTCTAAACACCCAACAGGTATGTTATCATTTAATCTTCCTAACATGAGATAGGTATTATGATTTATCATTTTATAGAGGAGGAAACTGAAGCACAGGGAGGTTAGGTAGTGTGCCCAAAATCACACACTGAGAAAGTGGCAGCGCTGGGATTCAAATTATACATTCTGACTCCAGAATCAACACTCTAAACTGCTAGTTTGAACTGGACAGACCACATGAATGGGGGGACCTTGATTGGGCTTTTTAAAAAAGAGTTTTTTGTAGAAACGGGGTCTCGCTATGTTGCCCAGGCTGGTCTTGAACTACTGGTCTCAAGTGATCCTCCTGCTTTGGCCTCCTAAAGTGCTTGGAATACAGATATGAGCCACTATGCCCAGATGGTTTATTTTAGTTATTAAGAATAAATAAGTGACATCTCGTGGAATGTGAGGTTGGAGACGCCTTTGTCCTGAGGGGCTAAAAGTTATGCCAGACTTCCGTTGGAAGGTTTTCAAACCAAGGGTCTGTGCCCTCCTTGTGGGATTCTTCTATGAAACAAGATAGGGAACCACTGTGTTCCCATGGGACCATCGCTTACCTTTCTCCATGACTGTGAACAAGACCATGAGATTAGCATGATCTCATGAAACCTGAAAAGTGCTGAAGAGCCAAGGCAGGTACCTGTATTCTGTGGTAGAACAATGCTCATGTTGATGACCAGTTGCAAAAACCAGAGAGCTCAAGTGACTTGCTCAAACCTGCACAGCAACTGCTCAGCAAAAGGCAGAAGACACATGAGGCAGACAGCTTATCCTGATACATGATCTGCTGAGAATGCACTTACAATTTCAAAGACCAGGAAGTATCATCACTCTCTCTCCACACTCTCCCTCCTCCTTAACACTCACCTTCCCCTCATACTGCAAGGTAGCAATTCTCTCAGTTCTGGGTCATTGCCAAGGGTGTTTTTAGAAATGGCCATGCGAATCACCAAAGTGGGTCAGGCTTGGATTTGGAGATGGTTCTTTTCCTCTTTCCCAGTCCTCATTTGTATCTTCAAGAGTCAGGCCCTCAAATACTTAATTATGACTTAATCAGAACAAACTGTTTTTCTCCTCTTACATCCTTCATGTGCAACAACATGCTAAATGAATTTGAAATTTTTGAAATTGGAAAATCTTTATTATGTTTCAAAATGCTGATGTGCTTTCCTGTCCCAGAAGTAACTGCACTCCTACGCAGCTGGAATACAAACATGGGCAGCTCAGCTCCTGCGCAGTTTAAAAGCCTAGGGATCAGCACATTTGAATTTCATCACACACCCGCACTGGGCGACAAAACACAGTCCTACCTTCCTATCCGCAGGGACTAGATCACACACCTACTATGAGAAGAAATCTGGAGACACTGGATTGAAATGGAAACAGAAATAGAATTACAATAACCAGAAAGCATAAATCTAAAAAGCCATTGGATAAAAATGCATAATACAGGCTGGGCGCGGTGGCTCAAGCCTGTAATCCCAGCACTTTGGGAGGCCGAGGCGGGTGGATCACGAGGTCAAGAGATCGAGACCATCCTG
>NW_016107655.1:1619065-1622415 GCF_001604975.1 Cebus imitator
TGAACCCAGGAGGCGGAGGTTGCAGTGAGCCGAGATCGCGCCATTGCACTCCAGCCTGGGTAACAAGAGCGAAACTCCGTCTCAAAAAAAAAAAAGATGGTGTGAAAAACCATGTCGGTGGTCCAAGAACATTTGAGAAACGCTTAGATACAGTATCTTTGCTAACGAAACTAAGACATGGTGTTTCGGCCTGGAGACCAGTAAGTAACACAGAAGCCACTCACTGGGTGGAGAGGGGACAAATCACACAAGGGACTGTGGCTATAGCCTTGGCCAGCAGCTTTACACTAGTCCTCCCCACCAAGGCTTTGAAACTTGTCCTCCATGCCTTCCCTGGCTCTTCCCCAGGGAGTGATGGCAAATGTTTCATAAATGCTTTCTGGGGAAAATGTATGTATATGCATATATGTGCCAATCAAATTCACAGTACTGCTTAAGAGTAATGTAACAATTTCTGTTGAATTTATGTGTATTATTTTTGAAATAACACAAATTTAAGACAAAATACTTTGCTATTTCAATTACACCTATAACTTCAGTATGACTTATTTCTTGTAAAATTGACCAACCATTTTTCATAATTCTATCATCAACAATAGTATCACAAAATCAGACTACAAAAATGCTTGATTACTAATTTCTGATTGAGCAGAAAGTCACATTATTGGTTACCAGTGACCAATCTGTAGGGGGTCTGTAGCAGCCTCAATTCTTGCCTCCTCAGAAGAAAGAATTCTACTGAGGGGCATAAAGCAGAAGAGATTGAAGCAAGTTTTAGAGCAGGAGTGAAAGTGTATTTAAAAACTCTAGAGCAGAAACAAAAGGAAGGAAATACACTTGGAAGAGGGCCAGTCAGGCAACTTGAAAGACAAGGGCGCAGTTTGACCTTTTGACTTGGGGTGTTATATGTTGGCATGCTTCTGGGATCCTTCTCCCCTCATTCTTCCCTTGGGGTGGGCGGTCCGCATGCCTGGTGCCCTGCTGGAGCATGAGCAGTGTGCTTACTGGAATTGTACGCATGCTCATTAGAGGCATCCTGCCCTTCCCAGATGAACGTCCCTAGGAGGTCACATACCACTTTAACTCTGCCATTTTGCCCCTTAGTGTGCATGCTTGAGTTCACTTGACCAGTTCCTGAGTTATCGGGAAGCTGCTGATCACCGGTTTCAGGCTTTTTCTGTCTTTAGGGAGACTGGTTTTCCCTGTCAGCTGTGACCAGTTATTTTAGAGAGACAGTTAACAACCGCCTGACCATCATCTGATGCTCGCCTGACATTCTTGGTTGTGGGGCATGCCTCTCCTGCCCTGTTCATATCTGACTAGTTACCTATTAGCTACCTATATTACTACAGTTAACTGTAACAATATAATTTAATTTCTAATGATGGCTACATTTTAGCAGTCAGCTTACAAAATTCCTGAAAATTTAAAAATCAGCTCCTGTGAGCTGTTAGGAGCCAGTTCTAGCTCACTGCTGCTCCCGGCCACCCTCTGTAGCTACAGTGCCTGAATCCACGTGCCTTCCAGGATGCCCCACCTCCTGCCTCCTACCCACCTACACAGTCCATCTGGCCAGGACTCCAATCCCAAAGAGGGGGGAAAAACTGGGGTACTGATCATAAGAACTTGGAAGGTAAGGAGTATATTTCGAAATGATCCACCTGAGTTTGGGAGAAGTTACGTCTACTTTTAGGGATCTTAAATTGATAGAGGTGACAGCATTAAATACTAGTTGAGAGCACATTTCTGGGTCTGCTACTGGGCTTGAATCCTGTTTCTGTCCCTCACTGGCCATATGATCTTGAGCAAATAACTCAATCTTCCTGTGCCTCCATTTGCTATGAGGATAATATTGGCCCCTCCTTCATAGGATTGTAAAGATTAAATGAGATAATGGATTAAAACTGTTAACATGATGCTTGGCACAGAACAAGTGCCTAATGCATACTAGTTATTAGTAATAGTATTTAACTAGTACCATTTAACTGTTACTAAATATTTAACTATTCATAGTAGCATTTAACTATTATCATTTTGTTATTTATTAAATAACAAAAGTTATTTGTTGGCTACTATTACTTTTTACATATAGAAAATATATACAGCCAGTGTTTTCATGCTTTTGAGGTTCTAAAGGTTTCAGCATGCTTAATCCACAGGAAGGAGTCATTATATGATTACGAGTATCATTCTCCATTCATTATTGTCTATGTTTCACGGGCAGAAATGGAGACTTTGAGAGGCTGAATGATGGCCTAGGGACACAAGCCATTGGCTAACCAGAGCTGGGCCCTAGGCTTCTGTTCTCCTTCAGCTGCTCCAAAGCCTTTAATGGTCATTCTTTGGACTCTGTAAAAGCTTCGGACTGTAAGAATTGGAGGTGCTACTACTGAGCTACAAGCTTCTTGACTTGGGGTTTTTGTGTGTGTGTGTGTGTGTGTGTGTGTGTGTGTGTGTGTGTGTGTGTGTGTGTTTTTTTGAGACAGAGTCTCACTCTATCACCCAGGCTGGAGTGCAGTGGCACAATCTCACCTCGCTGCAACCTCTGCCTCCTGGGTTCAAGAATTCTGTCTCAGCCTCCTGAGTAGCTGGGACTACAGGCGCATGCCACCACTCCTGGCTAATTTTTGTATTTTTAGTAGAGACAGGTTTTCACCACGTTAGTCAGACTGGTCTTGAACTTCTGACCTTAGGTAATCCACCCACCTCAGCCTCCAAAAGTGCTGGGATTACAGGCATGAACTACTGCACCCAGCCTTGAGTTGGGGTTTCTTAGTCAGTCCATTAGATTGGACTATCTTTGGATTATTCTATAAATAAATATTCGTATGTGGTACAAATGGTAATTCCAGAAAGCTGTAACCTAGGAAAGCACAGTTTTTTCCCTCCTACATTCTTGGCTAGGAGACATTCCATCAGACTGCATTGAAGAAAATGGGGATGATCTCTCATTGTTCATCTTTTCCCCAGAAAAGAGGAGTAACAATGACCTGCTCCCCTGAATATATGGGGAGGGATCAGACCCTGTCCATCATGCTCTGGGGAGAAGGTTAAAAACACAGAGCTTCCTGCCAGTTGCGGTGGCTCATACCTGTAACCCCAGCACTTTGGGAGGCCAAGGCGGGTGGATCACCTGAGGTCAGGAGTTCGAGACCAGCCTGACCAACATGGAGAAACTCCGTCTCTACTAAAATTACAAAATTTACTGGGCGTGGTGGCACATGCTGGTAATCCCAGCTACTCGGAAGGCTGAGTCAGGAGAATAATTTGAACCAGGAGGCGGAGGTTGCGGTGAGCCAAGATTGCACCATTGCACTCCAGCCTGAGCAACAAGAGCAAAACTCCATCTC
>NW_016107655.1:1622595-1646578 GCF_001604975.1 Cebus imitator
GATGTTTCCATGTGACAGTTGTGTTTCCTCTGGTTAGAGGCAGTGAGTGGTGATTAGAAAGGCTGGAAAGGAAGGATAGGCTCAGCTCCTGATCATCTCTGCTCATACTGAGACCTGACTCTCCACAGCAACAGGCGGAGGTGACCCACATGTCCCAGACCCAGGAGGAGAAGCTGGCAGCTGCCCTCAGGGTGGAGTTACACAACACTTCGTGCCAAGTCCAGAGCCTCCAGGCTGAGACAGAATCCTTACGTGCCCTGGTAAGTGGGCCAAGGAAAGACCTGGCATCCCTATGCGAATTTTAACTCTCTACTGTCAAATTCCAGTATTATGGATCACAGTTTGCAAGGGATTCCCATCTCACAGCATATGAGTTTTGAGGCCTGAAACATCTTCTGACTCCCAAGGATCATCAGGTACTGAATCACAGCAGATGCAATAGACACTGTAGTGCCCATGGAAATATCTCTTACCAGGCTGCTGCTGTGAATGTTGGCTGCTAACATCTGCAGCTGCCCCTTTTCAGCTGCCCCATCATTGCTCCTGAGACCTGCCCTTACCCACACTGAGAACACCTGGCCCAGAAGATTAGGCCCTGGCTCCCAGCCCTCGGCCAGTGACTGGGAGGGGCTTCAAAAGCCCAGCCCTGTTCTTTCAAAGTGAAGCTAGCTGCATGCTGTAGAGCTCTCCATGGGACCAGGTTGTGGCCAGATTCCAGAGACCACATTCTTGCTTAGTGCCCTCCTCTGCCCTATCCTGCCTTCCTCACTCCCCCTTTTCTTGAGATTACTCCTTAATGATTTACGAGTTCCAGGATCCCCATCTCAGGCTCTGCTTCTGGAGAACCCAACCTGAGACATCTAGTAAGCGCTCAGACTCACTGTGATTTGCAAGCATGTCTCTTTCATTACTAATTATTATTGATTAAAATAATCAATAAAATGTATTAATAATGAAGCAGTCCACCCTCTGATCTCTGGGATGGATGGAAGTTCTCTTTGGGTGTTAAACACAGCTCTTCTTAGACATCCCCTCCAGGAGGCCATTTGCACTGTTCTAACTACAGCTTTGTTGGTGCAGATCAAAGGGTTGTCCATGTAATCCTTGTGCAGCTGAAATGGTCTGAAGTCAGTGAAGTGCATGATAGGCTGTAGGTCAGTACAAGCATGTATAAGAAAAGGATCGGGGGATCTGAGGGAAGGAAAATGAAGAGTAATAGAGTCAGAAGGGCTCAGTTCCTCCATTTATCTCTTGGATAAATAAATCCCTGAACCACAGTTTCCTCTTCTGCAAAATGGGTATGGCAGCCACAGTCCCGCCCACTTCTCAATGTTTCTAGGAGGATCCAATGTGTGGATGCACATGAGCACACTCTTCTTACTGTTAGCATTACTTTGAGAACTTGCTATGTTCCTGAAACTGTACCAAGTACTTTGGGGACATAAAGCTAATTAGATATGGTCCTGGCCTCCAAGGAGTTAATGCAGCTTCAGGGGAGGAGCTGATATAAACATGAGGAGGTGTCAGGTGGGAGAGATCACCCCTGCTGTGGGAGTCAGGATACAGACTTCATGGTGGATGCTCTACTCACTCACTAGCTCTGTGAATGAGCAGAGCTTGCATTCTCCCACTTATAAAGTGAGGCTCTGTTTTGGCTATTATATCTAGTTGCTGTCTTAAGTGGCTTAAGACAACAGAGAATCATTTGTTCTCTCATTCTGTGATTTGGGCAGAGTTCAGCAGGGATAACTCTTCTCTGTCTCATGTGGTCTCTGCTAGGGCAGGAACACCCAAAAATGGCTTCCTCACTTAACATGTCTGGTGACTCAGTTATGCATCTCTTTTTCTCCCTCCCTGTGACCGCTCCGTGTGGCTAGCTTGGACCTCCTCATATCATGACAGCCTGACATACTCAAACTCCTGATATGGCACCTGAGTGAGCACAGAAGCTACCAGGCCTCTTCACACTGGGGCTTGAAAGTCTCTGAACATCCCTTATACCACATTCTAGTGGTCAAAGCAGTCACAAGACTATCCTAGATTCAACAGGGAGAGAAATTAACCCAACCTCTTGATGGGACAATGGCAAGGTCACATTGAGAAAGTGATTGTGGAGTGAAGATCATTGTAGCTGCCGGTGGAAGTGTGATCCACCTTAGGATCATAATAGAGTTTACCTCATAACGTCAATGAAATGATTAATCAGATAATGTATGTCAAGCCCTTAGCACAGTGCCTGGTGCTTAGTTAGCAGTCAATAAATGCCATCTGTTATTAACTATCATAAAATTGCTAGAATGACTACTAGTATACTAACTCCAAGTTGGCACCACCAGCCACCTGGTCACCTCACTTAAACCCACTGTCCTAACTATTGGGGAAAAAAATGGAAAAAGAATTTATACCCTCAACCAGAAAACTTCAGAGTAGTGGCATTCTGGTTATGCCCATGGCCCAGAACAGGCTGCCTCTGTTCCCTGCTGGTTCTGGTACATTATCATTCTGGTCACAAGGCCTTTCAGCCAAGGTGAGGAGCACAGATGGGGACAAAATAGGTAACAAACTCTCATACAGTTTTTAAATACAGAAAGTTCATCCAGCCATCCCCATTATTCTCTGTCAATGCAACCTGTGCACTTACAAGGACCCCGCAGCTTATATAAGCTTCAGACAACCGAGCTGGCGAGACTTTTGGTCCCCTTTGCCAATAAGGCACTATTTGCATTGGAAGGTAGGCACAAATAATGGTGCTTGAGGCCTGCTGAACTTAAATCAGGAATGGAATTCAAGGTAAGAAGTTACATAAAGTCACTATCTTACTTTCTGGAGGGCTTTGCAATTCAAGAAAGTCCCTTTAAATCTCTGGAGAAATTGGCAGAATAAGTGTGCTTCTGTGATTTCAGTTTGTTTGCTGGTACTATCTGTGTGGCTGAGTGAGCTAGCATACTGCCTGCATCAGTAACCTGATCATAGTCACTCAAGCTCAAGCATCTCTGGGAGAACCAGGCATACTCTCTTTCTGTCAGAATGTCAGGGACTTAGGTGGAGAAGCTGGATTTGGACTTTAAGGGTGGGATGGAAGACACATAGAGCTTTGGCTGGGGTTCCCATGAATGCCTTTTTGGCAGTGGGTCCTAAGTCACCAAAGAAAAACCTCAGGCCACATGAAGAACTCATCTAGAAGATGGAGCAAAAACTGTAGACAGATGATCCAACATGATTCTGTGAAGAGTATTCCCAAATCACAGATGTTGCAAATCCAATGTCGACAACAACTAGCCACAAGTGAAGTACTTTCATGTATAAACAAAGAGAGAAAACCCAGCGAGGTTGGAACAAATGATGCTCCAAGTCAAGGTGGCCATTTCTGTATCCTCACTGCTATAGAAAGCTTTTCAGATTCCATTAGTGAGATAATAACCCTAGACCAGATACTGATCTAGATATCTTTTCTAGTAATCTATTTTGCCCCTTATAAACATGCCTCAGATAGATGAGAAGCTGACTCAACATTCTCATATCCTTTGGAATTAAGAAGATTTAAATAAGGTAATATGGTGCTCCCTGCTAATAGCAGTCATGATTCAAGACAGTGTCATGACAAAGAATTTCCTATTTCATCCACAGTGGTCGTTAAGGGTATAAAAAATCTCCTTCTGGAGGGCAGGGTACAGAATCTTGTTTAATTAAAATTCAATTCAATCCAATTTCAAAAGTTATTTGTTTTTTGTGTGTCATACTAAAAAGCCAGATGCTAAATTATAGGTCAACCATAACTAAAACTATTAGAAAATGTTAAACACAGATAGTTTTTTAAAGGGATTTATTGAACAGCTCTGTAGCTTTCAGGACGTAGTACATGGGAAGATGAGAAGAAGGAAGTTTCCAGTCTAATGTGGAGACACAGGTAGGGCAATAAGTGCAACCATAATACAAGTGGTATCATCCAGGGCAACCTACATTTACCAAGAACCTATTCTGTGCCAGGCCCTGACTTGTGTGCTGGGACTACAGAGACTTGGTTTCCAAGACTCACCATCTGGTGGAAGAGACGTGCTCATAAGTCCACTGTGATAAGTTTAAGAGCATGCATGTGCTTGGGGAGCCATGGAAATACAGAGGGTCTCCTGACCCAGCTTGGTGAAGGTAGAGGCAGAGGAGTTTCAAGGAAGGCTTCCTGGGGCAGGTGACTTCTGAGCGTGGACTTGGGGATGTGTAGGATTAAGTCAGGTGAGGGTGCTAGAATGAATGGAGGAGCATGGTGTAGATGGAGGAAACAACACAGACCCATTAAACTCCAAGACTGGAAGTGTTGACGCTGCTGTAGGGTGGGGAATGAAGATGGAAAGATACTGGGCCAGTTGTGTGCGCCATATCAGGGACCCTGGGGAGCCATCAGTGGAGCTTAAGCAGAGGAGATACAGGCCCAGATTTGGGCTTTGGACAGAGCACCATGGCTATTTGTATGGGGAACTCAGGAAGGGGAGGAACTAGAGGTGGGGAGATGAGCTAAGAGGCCACTGAGGGTACCACAGGTGAGAGGTGACAGGCTTCCAATCCCAGGCCATGGTGGCTGGAGAGTGTGAAAACTTCTCAAGCGATACAAGAAGCAGGATTCAGAATATACAGGAGGCCGTGATGATTGCATTTGGAAGGAAGGAAAGCAAGGAAAGCAGGAACACATCTTTCCCCAGTTTCTAGCTCACATGGGTTCACCAGTTGAAGCTTAGAATAGGAGGGGCCAGAGGTTCAGGAGGCAGCCAGTGGCTCCATTTTGGACACCTTGATGTGAGGTCTGAGTATATATTTCCAGTAAGAAGTTCAGTAGCAGGTCCACAGCTACTGAAGGAAAGATGTATGGTGGGATTGCCAACGCAGGATGTGGCCTGGAGGTGACTGTTAAAATCAGGAGTATGATGGAGACCAACACAGACCCAGGATGCACTGCTCAGAAAAAAAAGTGGGCTCAGGGTGGGCACTGGGGAACCCACGGTGAAGGGATGGCAGAGGAAAAGGGATGGGCAAAAATGTGCTACTAAAACACCAAAGGGGAAAACACCAGAGATATTCATTATAACACAACGATCTGGGAAAGAATGCTGGAGGAGTGGTGTTCTAGCCAAATGACGGATGGGGTTTCAGCAGCAGAGGCAGAAGGGGTCCCCCAGGGAGTGAAGAAATCACAAGAAAAAGCCCCAGAGAACAAGATTTCTTTGAAGAAACACCTACAAGCTGTCTCCCATCAAAAAGATCATTCCATCAGACTAATCCACAGTCTGACCTGAGTGGGATTCCTTATTTTTCCCACGGAGCCGCTAAGAATAATCCCCATCAGTGTCCATAGCTGGCAAAGTCCCTGCCATGGAGTGGGGGAATAGTGCAGGCTACCACCAGCCCCTGCCACTGCTCTGCACACCTCCCTCTTCTAGGGCCCGTTTGGACCAGGTTCGCTCTTTTGTAGAAACGAGGCCTGGAGAACACCTTGCACGATGCCAAGCATTGGCATGACATGGAGCTGCAGAACCTGGGCGCTGTGGTCGGCCGGCTGGAGGCGGAGCTCAGCGAGATCCGCGCTGAAGCTGAGCAGCAGCAGCAGGAGCGCGCGCATCTGCTGGCCCGCAAGTGCCAGCTGCAGAAGGATGTGGCATCCTACCACGCCCTGCTGGACCGGGAGGAGAGCGGGTAAGCCTCGCTTCTTCCGCGTCAATTATCCAAGGGATGCATATTCATAGCTTTAAAAATATTTTCCAAACTATAGAATTATTTAAGATTCACAATCATGTTGTGTTAGAATAAAATTCTAAAGAAAAAAAGAAAGATAAGAAGAAATCACCCCAGACTTTGTCTCACCTAGGTACCCATTCCCACAGCCTGGCTATGACCTTCCAGGATTTTCCTATTCACATACAAATAATATATATAATTATATATTCACATACTAATACATATTCTATATGTATGCATATTTATGTATGTATATATACATGTATAGGCATATATATATGCATATACCTAGGATGTACATAATAGCTGTTAGGAATGCTTCAGTTGCTTGTAATAGAACCTAATTAATGAGGCTATAAACCAGTGCTCCTGAAACTAACGTGCACTCAAAACCCTGGGCATTTTTTTTTTTTTTTTGATACAGGGTCTCTTCTCACTATGTTGCCCAGCCTGGTCTCGACTCAATCTCCTGGGCTCAAGTGATCCTCTCACCTAAGCCTCCAGAGTAGCTGGGATTACAGGGGTGAGCCTCGGCACCCCAGCTGGGCATCTTTTTAAAATGCAGATTCTGCCTCAGTAGGTCTGGGGTGGGATCTGAGAGTCTTCCTTTCTAACGAGCTCCCAGGTGATGACTATATTGCTGCTCCACAGACCACACAGAGTAGCAAAGATGTGTAAACCGCTTTTTGAGTCCCAGAAATAGGTGATCTAGGCTGCTCAAGGCTTTCATTAAGGACTCAATCTCTTTTCATTTTTCTAACATGCCATGATAACATTGGCTTTTTGTCTTTATCTTTGTCACCCATGGTTACATATGCCAGCCACACATCCAGACATCACATGTTCGTTCATGACCAGAAGTGGGAAGGAAGAGGCAGCAGCAAAATGACTTTTTCTTGAGTGGCCCTCTTCTTTTCTCAGTGAAGGAAAGACATTTCGAGGCTTCCAGTGGACTGTCCCTTATATCTCATTGACCAGAACATGCTGACACTGGCCATATCGATCTGCAAGGGATGCTTAGAAAGCAACTCCAGCTTTTCCAGACTCCATAGTGGAGGCAGGCAAGGGGGTGGGAATAGCAGTTGGGTTAGTCAGCCAAAATTACACACACACACTCAACACTCACTTTTTTTTTTAATAGATAACGATTCCAAAGGCATATACCTCAGCCTTGGGCCTTAGCTTCCTTGCCAACTCTTTCTAGAAATCCAAGCCCTTATTTTGTATCATAGTTCTATGTCTTATTTCCCTTCAAGGCCCGTTCTCTGACATATGTTGAATAAGGGAGATACAGCTTAGTGACTGTATAGTCCAACCCCTCCTGATTCAAGAGAGAATACATAGACCCAGAAGGGAAAAAGATTTGCCATGATCACACAGGAGGCGGAGACAGCGCTGGGACAGGAGCCTGGGTCTCCTGCTCTCTCCAACAATGTTACCTCTCTTTATTCAGAAGGCAGGAGAAGCGACCTGACCACGCCCTGCTTTCAAAAGGAAAATATGTCATCCAGCTCCTCTCCAGCTGTCTTTTATTGAATTGATTTTTATTGATTATAAAAGCCAGATGTTCCCAACAAAGTTTTTTTTTTTCAAATGCCTATGAGTATCTGAATAAATACACAAAGTCGGTTTAAACAAACACCAAGAGTAGTGAGTTCCGATCAGTTACTTTATGAGAATCTACGTGCTTCATTTCATTTAGTGAGTGCCAGCAGTCCTGACTCTTGATTATTTTCATTTATCCCCAAACCCTGCCAAGACGACCTCACGATCCCCATTTTACAGACAGGAAACAAAGCCTCAGAGAGCTTAGGTCATGGCCCAAGGTCTCACAGCAAATAACCATGGAGTAACGATTTAAAACCCAAAACTATCTTGTTCGAAAGGCCAGATTCTTTCACAAGACAGCCGCCTTTCTCGTAATGCTATTGTGATAGAATTACGGATTTTCCTCACCCATTCCTTCTGACTCTTGTGTGTTTCCTTTCAGCTGATGGAGAAACGTCTTATTTTCATGAAGAAAATTCTCCCTTCCTCACCAGCTGACCCATGAAGTTGCTTGAGAAGCTTTCCCCTGAGCTCCAGTACCTGCTGGATTCCCTGGTTAATTCAGCTTGAGCTGAAAAGCTTCCTGGAACTGGAGAGGGTCCTTCTGCTTTAATTTGAGTAGTCTGTAGCTTAAGCCACCTCCCTGTCCTCCTTCAAATAAACGCTTTGTGTGCAGCGTCCAGTTTGCCCCCCTTGTTCAACTCACTATAGGGTCAAGATGGATATCAATTTACCTGCCTGACATTTGCTCATGGAGCTATGCTTGAAGGCTTCTGGAAGGATTCCCTTGAATGTGATGCCATCTGCCTCCCCAGGGTCACCTGCTCTTGGGCTTGTCAACATAAAAGTGCTGCGGAAGCAAGCTGTGCTCATAGCATGCAGGATTGCCGCAGTCTGGGGCAAAAAAAACAACACTCTTGCTCGAGAGGGGATTAGCATGGTGCTTTATTGCATGTTTCATAATTACAGGCATCACAGAGTATTCAGACCTCTTTAATGCACTCTGCATGCATATTCATGTGCAGACACACACATTTCACTTGCTATTGGCAGAGCACCTCTCAATCAGTTAAAAGGGAACTTCAGTCTAAGCCCAATTTAAACCCATTCAATCTAAGAGGGGGATTAATTACACTGTGGTTGCTCACCCCACTTACAGCTTCAGAATTTTCTTCCAGGGTCCTTTCCCCAGTTCTCTCAGGGCCTAAGCCAGCCAAATATAGTTCATGCATCTGCAACCTACCCAGGCAAGACTCTCTGGCCTTCTGACTAAAATTGAAACCACCACCTGTGTCCTACCACAGGTTCTCAGTGCCTCTAAAACTGAAAAAAAAAAAAAAGCCCAACTTTAATTTCTTCATTCTTCCATCAAGTTTCTGTCGGTTCACCTATCACACAGAATTACAGATCAAAATATCCAAGCTGAGTCTTTGTGTTTCCGAGCTGCTAATCCAGACAGGGGGATGTATCCAACACAGGTACATTTGAAAACCCCCGTACCTGAGGGTCTGAACACCCAAGGCCCACACACAGAAAAGAAACCTTATTTATCCTTAGGGATTGCTTATAAAAGAAGCAAGGCAAGAAATATGGTATCCTGGTTGGAATTGCTACAGCTGGTTTTCCTTTTTGGCCTCCTGGAGGAAAGGAATTGTATTAACAGCTCACATGAGCAGAACAGCTATTTACGATGTGCACAGCACCTTGACATAGGTGAGTTTGTTGTTTGAGACATGGAAATAGCCAAGACACCCTAAAACTACATTTTAGCAAAGTATCCATCTCCTCCTCCATAGCTGCACACTATGGGGCTGCCCATAATTGAACCACGTGGGTGCAAGAGTCCTGCCAGTAAACTAAGTGTGTAGCTGGCCTTGCTATGTTGGATGCCCTGGACACTGAGGTCCGCTTCTTTGCTTTCTTTCTTGTTACTATTCATTTTTGGCCCTTCAGCCAAGACCTAAATTCCTAACCTAAACATAGCTGGAGGCTTTGAAGGTGAGAGTCCCCGAAAGGTCAGACATCGAAAGGAGGTACTTCTGTGACTAAAAGGCCGTGCAGTTTTTAGAAACTGGAAGTCGTTTTGGCCTCTGGAAAGAGGAGAGAATGGATCTGTGCATACTCGAGTTTCCACCAGACAGCACGCCGTGCAAGGCTGCACACACTCGGTCTCCTCCACGCCGTAATCTCAAAGAGCAGCTGCCGTAAATCATTCAGTTAATCACCCTTTGGCAGACTGGTGCTTCCAGTCCCCAGCACAGGTTCTTGCTGTTTCTAATGAGGCTTCATTAACAGGTATGAGAAGGCACTTCTGGCCCCTCAACTGTGCCAGGGCCTTGTTTAAATCAGGCTCCCTCTCACAGCATCCCAGTACAATTACGCTTTGGCAGTGGTTCACTGACAGGTGGCAGGGGAGGCTGCTGCTTGTATTGGTGTCAAGGACAGAGCTTTTGTTCTGGAACAGACCAGAACAGGGCTCCCAATGGACACCTCCTGAAACACAGCCGAGCCCTATTTCCACACCAGGCAACTCCAGTGGCCTCTGGCCTAGCTTCTGGAGGGCAGTGTGAACTCCCAATGGGATTGCTAGAGCATCCATTGGCTTTCAGATGCAACGTTCTTTTATATCAAGATCCTTAAATCTTACCTTCATGATCATCTGTAACACTTCGCAGCATGTACTGGTGCCCAGACATTTTGATGCATTTTAGGGATACCAATAAAAAAGGCCCAGTTTCTGCCCTTACGGGTTTACAGCCTTGGTGAGTGCAGGTGCGCTCACAGAAGGATCAACGATGCAAAGGCTAAGTAAAGCAAAGCAGGCAGAGCAGCGTATTACAGTTTTCACAACCCCCTCATAGATTCATTTAGTCATCAAAGGTATGAAAATAGACATCCGGGTCTGACCTCAGTTGGTTTTCAGCAAGATGATCTAGCAAGAACCATCAAGCACCATGCCTGTCTGTCTCCACACACCCCTCAGATTATAAACTCTTACATTGTCTTGCCTCTTGTGAGAAAAGGATGGGTTGCCTCTTTGGAGACAAATCCAGAATCTTATCTGAGATTGCCAGACAGCAAATAAAAATATAGACTCCCCAGCTTAAATTTCAGATAAAAAATGAATAAGTTTTTAGTATAAGTATGTCCCACATGTTGCATGAGACATACTTATGCTAAAACATTATCTGGCAACTCTAATGCTATCAGAGAGAAGCACTCCACACTTCATATAGCAATTCATAAAGGTGTGCCTAGCCCATCCAGCTGGGACATCCCAACACACAAGAAGGGGAAAGGGTGACCCAGACTGTGTGTCTACCCATTTCTTGATTGGAAACTCAGTCCCCTGGCACAAAAGTGCAATCATGTTTGAGAAATTAGTCTGCTAGTTCAGTGACGAAATGAAGCAAACTGTTTTCTCAGCTGAAGTAACTGGTTTGACTGGATCATACAGACTGGTTATCTCGAACAAAAGGTTGAACAGGAACAGGAATAGAACCCAGCATAGACAGGTTGTGCTGCAGAGACGACAGAATTTTCACTATCATGTCCAAGAGGAAATATTCCATTTTCTCCTGCCCTTCCTGAGAGTGGAAGGTAACTTGCATCACAGGGAGTCCAGTTTTTAAGTGTAATTCTGAGATTGGACACACACACACACACACACACACATTGCATCTTAAAGAAAGAGTCCTGCAACATGGATGAGCAACAAACTACTAAATTTCTTCGGACAAGTCATGGGTAGGTACTTTGTTTTTGTTTTGCTTTTATCTGCAGCTAAAGTTCTTATTGACATCCTAGACAGGAAAAATGTATAAATGGGGTTTGCAACTAAAAAGGCAAAGGCAAACCTGACAAGATGATTAAGACAAATTGTCACTAACTCCCTTGATGATCATTAATGGTGTTGTGGTTGCTTTGAGAAGAAAACAAAAGGAGAGGGGACAGGAAATCAGCAGACTAGCAGTAGGTTCAGCCCCTCATTGTTTAGTACCAGGACCAAAAGAAAGGAAGCAAGAGAAACATGTATGGTAACAAATTGTCCTGAGGAAGTGAAATAGTGGGTTTACACATTATTTCAGGAATTCGGTAAAGCAGGTCAAGAAAGCAACAATCATGCTGAGTAGTGGAAAACTCCCTCCAAAACTAAATCGTCTCCCTCAGTAAATATTTATGTAGCCCTTCTTTTTTTTTTTTTTTTTTTTTTTTTTTTTTTGTTTAATTTTTTTTTTTTTTTTTTTTTTTTTTTTTTTTTAATAGTTTTTTATTTTTTTTTTTTTTTTTTTTTTTTTTTTTTTTTTTTTTTTTTTGAGACGGAGTTTCGCTCTTGTTACCCAGGCTGGAGTGCAATGGCGCAATCTCGGCTCACCGCAACCTCCGCCTCCTGGGTTCAGGCAATTCTCCTGCCTCAGCCTCCTGAGTAGCTGGGATTACAGGCACGCGCCACCATGCCCAGCTAATTTTTTGTAGTTTTAGTAGAGACGGGGTTTCACCATGTTGACCAGGATGGTCTCGATCTCTTGACCTCGTGATCTACCCGCCTCGGCCTCCCAAAGTGCTGGGATTACAGGCTTGAGCCACCGCGCCCGGCCTATGTAGCCCTTCTTACATGTCAATGACATGTTAGTGTCAAGAATATAAAGATGTACAAAATGTGGGCCTGTCCTTAAATAATCTAGCACTGTCCAATAGAAACAGAGTGTAAGCTACACAGGTAATTTTAATTTTTCAAATAGCCATATTTTAAAAGGGAAAAATAAACAGGTGAAACTAATTTTGATATATTTTAATTATCTCAACATGTCCAAAATTATATTATTTCATGATGTAAACAATATTTTTAAATTATTAATGAGAGTTTTATATTTTTGGTACTAGCCCATCTCAATTCAGATGTAATTCATCAGAAATATTTGAGCTATATTTAGATTTCATACAATTTATAGTTGAAAAAGTAGATTGGCATAGCCAAGCTGTTCCAAACATAGTTAAAAGTTTTCCAATAACTGAATTTAAGATCACAAAATTTGTTTTCCTTTGATCTTCACATCCACATCGACATAACTGGTTCATCTTTTTCAGAAGAGTTCGTGTGACTTTGAAGCAAAAACACATCAGTTTCAAAGCCACACCTGTCCAAGTTAAGGAAATTCATTAACTCTTACATCTTATTATTATTAACATCATGTTCAAGGAGGTATTACATATATTGAGAATCAACTCTAAATTTATCAACATAAAAAATTCCTTTTCAAATTTTTCTTATACGTTTTAGAGGACAAATATTTTACACTGCTTAAGCTTTTTAATTACATTTTTAATTAAAATTAAATAACATTTAAAATTCAGTTCTTCAGTCACACTAGTCATATTTCAAGAACTCAATAGCCACATGTGTCAGTGGCTACCATATTGGAGAGCATGGATAAAAGCTGAGTAGAGGTGGATGGGATCTACAATGGGTTTGAACAGCTTGTGAAAACAATTGAGGTCATATTGGCACGATGATTTGTGAGAAGTGCTGTCTTCCCACCAATTTACCTCACCAAATACATCTGAAATTTCTGGCAGGTGAGCGTCCCACCTAGAAACAGAGTGGCTACATTCCAACAGTTTTACGGGCCTCCTACCTGGCCTACATAATCCTTCTGCTGCACTGCACTGCTTCTCATAACTAGATCTTTTGGAGGGAGTTTCCTCTACCAGAGATCTTGAGCTTCCCCTCACACAGGCCTTTTGTTTCCTTACATAACCCTCTCCTTTCCTTAATCTTCTAACCACACAAACCCTGGGAGGAGTGAGCTGATGAAAAGAGGCTAGCATGACCTGACAGCCAGCCCCGACTTGCTCAGTCAGACACTTTGCCAGTTTCTTCTCTTCCTCATGGTGATTTTCTCTCCAAGGTCTCATAGCCTCTCCCTCAATCTGGCTTCAACAGGACCCACCTCAAATGACTTCAGTTCTTCTGACAGCTCTGAACCCTCTCTCTAGGCTGAATTCTTGTTCCTATTTCAGCACCATACAAATCAAGGCAAGTGACCAGGCAACTGTTTCAACATCCCTAGACACTTTCTAAGGTTTTTTTTTTTAATGAAAAATTTTATTTTTTAAAATTGAGTTAAAATATACATAATTTACCATCTTTACCATTTTTAAGTGTACAGTCCAGTGGTAATAAATATGTTTCTTTTTTCCCTTCATTCCCCTTTTCCCCTACCCTTCTCGGTCTCTGGTAGCCACCAGTTTGGTCTCTATCTTCACAAGACCCATCTCTTTGGCTCCCACCTATGAGTAAGAGCATGAGATGTTTGTCTTTCTGTGCCTAGCTTATTTCACTTCACGTAATTTCTTCCACTTCCATCCATGTGGTTGCAAATAACAGGATTTCATTCTTCTTATGGCTGAATAATATTTTATTGCATATATACCACACTTTCTTTATCCATTCATCCACTGATGGGCACTTAGGTTGACTACATATTTTGGAGTTTTTTTGTTTTTTTTTTTGAGACGGAGTCTCACTTTGTTGCCCAGACCGGAATACAGTGACATGATCTCAACCCACTGCAACCTCTGCCTCCCAGTTTCAAGCAATTCTCCTGCCTCAGCCTCCCATGTAACTGGAATTACAGGTGTGTGCTACCATGCCTGACTAATTTTTGTATTTTTAGTAGAGATGGGGTTTCACCGTGCTGGCCAGGCTGGTCTCCAACTCCTGACCTCAAGTGATTCACCCGCCTTGGCCTCCCAAAGTGCTGAGATTACAGGCATGAGCCACCACGCCCAGCCTGACTACATATTTTGACTAATGTGAATGATACTGTAATAAATAGCATGCATATATCTCTTCGATATACTGATTTCCTTCCTTTGGGGTATATATCTAGTGGTGGGATTGCTGGATTAAGTTTTAGTTTTTTGAAGAACCTCCATACCGTTCTGCATAATGGATGTACTAATTTACATTCCCACAAGCAGTATACCAGGGTTCCCCTTTGTCCACATCCTCTCCAGCATTTGTTATTGCCTGTCTTTTTGAATGCAAGTTTTTAACTGGGGTAAGATGATACTTCATTGTGGTTTTGATTTGCATTTTTCTGATGATTAGCAATGCTGAGTATTTTTTCATATATCTGTTGCTATTTGTATGTATTCTTTTGAGAAATGTTTATTCAGATCTTTTGCCCATTTTTAAATTGGATGATTTGTGTTTCTGCTATTGAGCTGTTTGAGCTCCTTATATGTTCTTGTTAGAGACAGAATGCTTGTTGTTAGGTACTGTAAGGAAAAATTAGCATTCAGACAAAAAGTTTTCTCAACAACGCAATTTGACTTTCTGCAGAAAGGGTGGTCCTGTTAGCCATCTTGCCACGAGAGTACAATGAACAAAGGAAAGGCAGCCGTATTTATTTCTTACACATTGGGTTCTTACTGCTGTGTCCTATCTCTGTTGGTTGGAGACAGACCTCACAATCTAAACTGAACCTGACTGGCTAACAACTTAAAACTTTTCTAAATAGGTAAAGGCAATGGAGAACAAAGAAAAAGAGGAAGTCTAAATAAGGAAGGGACAGGGAATTGCTTGCGAAAGGACTTAGAAAAGTAATAACAATTAAATATTAGATGTTAAATATCTTGGTTAATGTACAAGGACAGAGAATGTGCTATGTGCCTGTGAGCACATCTAGCACAAATATCTTGGCTAAAGTACAAGGACATAGAATGCCCTTATTCCTTTATATCTAACAGCGACATAGGATAGGACTTAGAGAGTTATTAGCAAAAAGCAAGAAGGCTTTGAAGAAAGATAGTCTTTAAAAGAAACTATTATTTCTAACAATTCCTGTTGTTAATCCCTTGTCAGACAGATGGTTTGCAAATATTTTCTCCCATTCTGTGGGCTGTCTCTTCACTTTGTTAATTGTTTCCTTTGCTGCGCAGAAGCTTTTTAGTTTCGTGAAATCCCAATTGTCTATTTTTGCTTTGGTTGCCTGTGCTTTTGAAGTCTTACACAAAATATCTTTGCCCAGATCAATGTCCTGGAACATTTGTTAGTGTTTTTTTCTAGCACTTTCATAGTTTTAGGTCTTTCATTTAAGTCTTTAAACCATCTGATTTTATTTTTGTGTATCGTAGGAGACAGTGGTCTAGTTTCCATTCTTCTGCAGAGAGTCAATTTTCCCAGCACCATTTATTGAAGAGGCTGTCCTCTCTCTACTGTATATTCTTAGTGCCTTTGTTAAAGATGAGTTGGTTGTAAATAAATTGATTATATATTGGTTCTCTATTCTGTTCTATTGATCTGCATGTCTGCTTTTTTGTCAGTGCCATGCTGTTTTGGTTACTACAACTTTGTAGTGAATTTTGAAGTCAGGTAGTGTGATGCCTCCAGCTTTGTATTTTTTGCTCACAATTTAAATTGCTTTGGTTATTTGGGGTCTTTTGTGCTCTCACAAAAATTTTAGGCTTTTTTAAAAAATTTCTGTGAAGAATGTCATTCCTATTCTGATTGGGATTGCATTGAACCTATAAATTGCTTTGGGTGGTACTGTTATTTTATCAATATTAATTCTTCCAATCCAGTGAGCATGGAATATCTTTCCATTTTTTGTGTCCTCTTCTGTTTTTTTCAGAGTTTTATAGTTTTCCTCATATAGATCTTTTACTCCGGTTAGATTGATTTCTAGATATTGTATATTTTTACCTTGTAAATGGGATTGCTTTATTGATTTCTGTTTCAGATCGTTTGCTGTTAGTGTATGTAAATGCTACTGATTTATGTGTGTTAATTTTGTATCCTGTGACTTTACTGAATTTGTTTATCAGTTCTAACAGTTTTTTGGTGGAGTCTTTAGGTATTTCTAGGTGTTAAAATCATGTTGTCTATGAACAAGCCTAATTTGACTTCTTTCTTTCCAGTTTAGATGCCTTTATTTTATGCTCTTGTGTAATTGCTCTGGCCAGGACTTCCAGTATTATATTGAATAACCATAGTAAAAGTGGGTATCCAGTCAGGCACAGTGGCTCACACCTATAATCCCAGCACTTTGGGAAGCTGAGGAAGGAAAATCACTTGAGCTCAGGAGTTTGAGACCAGCCTGGACAACATAAGAAGATCCCATCTCTATAAAATAAAGTTTTAAGAAATTATCTGGATGTGGTGGATCACACCTGTGATCCACAGCTACCTGTGTGGCACAGGATCCTTGGGGCATTGCTTTTCCCCCATCCAAGTACTAACCAGGCCTGACCCTGCTTAGCTTCTAAGATCAGATGAGATCAGGCACCTTCAGGGTGGTACAGCCATAGATGGGGTGTCACTTTTCTGGCCAGAAATCTCTGAGTGGCACCTTTGCTTGAGTTTTGCTCAGGCCCACTGGGCTCATTCCACCCACTGGCCTGGCAGGCTGTGCTCAGCTCACACTACTGGCCCCAATCCCATGTCTGCCAAAGGTGAGCCAGGAGTGGAGTGGTGAGGGACGTGTGAGCAAATAAGTGTGGGGTCTAGCCACTGCTCACAGCTGTGAGCTGTGGTGGCGTGGGCAGCTCCAGGCACTGGCACAAGCACTGGCTCCCTGAGAGTCTGCAGCTGGACCAGGCATACTGCAAGCAGCTTCCACAGCTGGCACTGGGGAATGCCATGGTGCCCAGAAGCTTGGAGATGCCAGCAACTCCAGAGCCCCAAAGAGGCTGTCACAGCCCTGGCCTGGAAAGCTCCTAGGTCTGGGCTTCCCAAAGTGCCACAGCTCTTCTCTCCTTCTCTCTTTTCTCCTTCTCATCACCTGCAACATGGTGAGCAAGGGGTATGTTTCAGTCCTGTTTGTGTCACAGCTCTTTCAGCCCCAGTACCCCAAGCTCTATACCTCAAGTTCTATCCCACATCCAGGAAGAATGAGGATGCAGGCAAGTGGAAGGGGAGCAAGGCAAAGTGGTGTATTATAGCTCCACAGAATGGCTCAGAGGAGACCCACAGTGGGTAGGTCATCCTGACAAAAGTCCAGCTCTCAGCAGAGAGGAGACCCACAGTGGGTATTTCCTCTCTGCAGGCAGGTCATCCTGATGTCTGCCCAACTCTGGCTGAGTCCAGGGTTTTTTATGGTCTTTAGAGGGGAGGAAACACATGCTGATTGGTCCATGGGCAACCATGGGTGGGGAGAGGCTGAGCAGCAGAAACAGGCATTTCCATGCCTGTAGGGGCTGCCCCAGCCCCTGCGACTTCAGGAATGCTGGGGTCTGCAGCCATGGCTGGGCAACCTTAACTTTGCTCCATAATCGAGCAGGTGCCAGGAGCAGGGAGAGGCCAGGCAGCAGACCAGGCATTTCCAAGCCTGCGGGGGCATGAGGGGCTCCCAGGCCCCCAAGAGAGCAGGAATGTCCAGGTCTGCAGGACAGCTGGGCGGTTGCAGCTGCACCTGGGAAGGTGGGGCTCCTGTCTCTCCAACTAGGAATGAGACCAGCTTCCACCTAATCCAAGCTTCCACAGGCTCCCGCCAGCTTCCTGGCACACATAGCCCTTACTACAGCTAGCATCTTTGCATTGGCTGCTCCAGATAGGCTGCTGCTGCCATCACTTGGAAGGTTGAGTTGGGAGAGATTGTTTGAACCCAGGAGGTGGGGACTATAATGAGCCATGATCATGCCACTATACTCCAGCCTGGGTGACAGAGCAAGATCCTGTTTGAAAAAAAAAAAAAGTGAGCATCCTTCCTGGTTTTTAAGAAACTCCCTGCCAGTAGTTGCTAGGGGGCTAATCTCCTCAGGTTATAAGACAGACCTCTAGGGGGCAGCGTTGTCCAAACTCCACAGGCCAGCCTGCTAGTTGCAGGGGAACCCAGCCTGAGTACACTATGATATACTATGTTCATAGAACCTAAGGCATCATTGATTAAAAGAGTTACCATTACTGGATGTGCCACTAAAAATAAAACTATTCCAGATAGAAGTCTACTAGAACTCAGATAAAGCTGACACAGTAAAGGCCCCTTTGGAGGGGGTCCATGAGAAATATACAGAAAAATGAATGAAAGCAAGAAAGAGACAGGCACAGTAGGACAGCAAGAGAAGTTGCATGTTTCAATTTTGCCATGAGCGGAGGAAGTGAAATATCTGCCCTCATAATTTGAATCAAAAGTTGGTTCTCGTGCAGATTTCTGGACTACTTGTGCCATCCAGAAACCTCAGACAGAGAATTTTATTTAACATACAAATGTAACTCAACTTATGATAGAGTTATGTCCTGATAAATCATCATAATAAGGTGACTATATCATAAGTCAACTTTATCCATTTGAAAGTCAAGAGCCACACTGAATGCAAATTGTTTTCACACTATCACAAAATTGGAAAATCATAAGTTGAAACATCATAAGTCAGGGACCATCTGTAGTTTCACATTTTTATGAGTTCCTTGCAAGGATAGAACCCAAAACTTATATAATTTGATGCCCTCTTTTAAAAAAGAAATATAAAATATCTTACTCTTGCAAATTTTATAAAAACCTATGATCAGGCAGAGCATGATGGCTCAAATCTGTGATCCCAGTGCTTTGGGAAGCTGAGGCAGGCAGAGCACTTGAGACCAGGAATTTGAGACTAGCCTGGCCAACATGGCAAAACCGTGTCTCTTTACTAAAAATACAAAGAAAATTAGCTGGGTGTGCGGGGGCATGCCTGTAATCCCAGCTACTCTGGAGTCTGAAGCATGAGACTCACTTCAACCTGGGAGGCAGAGGTTACAGTGGGCTGAGATTGCACCATTGTACTCCAACCTGGGTGACAGAGTGAGGACTCTGTCTCAGAAAAAAATAAATAAATAATATATATATATTTATTATATATATATTTATATATTTTTTATATTTTTAATTTATAGTTTATATATATTATTTAGATATATATTTATATATTTTATATATATATTTATATATTTATAGATATTTTATATATATATACATATTTGATCCCATGAAGCTGTGAGGAGGAACACTTTCAGAGCCTTAGAAGGGTCATGCAGATGAGGGGCCTTGAAGCTTTACCCTCATTGGTAAATCAGTCTGTGCCCCAAGTGACTGGCAGAAGCAAAAAAAAATCCTCTACAAATGAACGCAATTTTAACGAATCAACAGCAACCTTAATGACATACCATCAACTATTATCATATTCTGATTTCAGAGATGTTGAATTACAAAACAGTATGCTTCTTGGGAGCAATGAAATATGGTACTTCAAAAAGAAAAGTGATAATGTAAATTTTAACCCTGACTTGGCTAAGACAATAACAACGGCAACAGTGATGATAGCTGTCATTTATCAAGCTCCTACAGCATGCCAGTCTTCTTACAAACTTTTTTTCTGCTCCTCCCATGAGCTTAGCGCCACCACCAAAGACTTGAAAGATGCAAGGTGGTGATTCCTACCAAATCCACAATTAACTCACTTGTTTGATCAGTGCACAAATCAGCTAGGTAATGGAGAATGACCACAGATTATCACAAACTAATCAGGTGGTGAGCTGAATCACAAGAAGAATTGCAGAGGTGATATCTTTACTGGAGAAAATCCACACAGCCCCTGGCACGTGGTGTGCCACTACTGACCTGGCAACTGCCTTATTCTGCCCACCCCCACCCCAGTCCTCTCCTGCTCTGTTGTGGCAGGGACAGCAGTAGACTTTTACTATCTTGCCTCTGGCTATATTAGCTTGCCTGCACTTGGTCAGAATGTAATCTGGAGGGACCCAGAAACCCAAGCTGATCCATTACATGTCTTTATCATGCTAATTGGACATGGTGAGTCCCAAAGAGCTAGCACCTAAATGCCTTAGTAAAGCACATGTATGCCAGAAAATGAGAGATAAAGCCTGACAGTATTCAGGAGTCTGCCACATGTGTGAAGCCTCTAGAGTCCAGTGGTCTGAGCTTTGTTGGGATAGACCTTCTTCTTTTTTGTTTTTTGAGACGGAGTCTCACTCTGTTGCTATGATGGAGTGCAGTGGTGAGATCTCGGCTCACTGCAACCTCCACCTCCCAGGTTCAAGCAATCCTCCTGCCTCAGCCTCCTGAGTAGCTGGGACTACAGGTGCACACCACCACACCCGGCTAATATTTTATGTTTTTAGTAGAGACAGGGTTTCACCATGTTGACTAGGATGGTCTCGATCTCTTGACTTCGTGATCCACCTGCCTCAGCCTCCCAAAGTGCTGGAATTACAGGTGTGAGCTACAGGGATAGACCTTCTAACGTGAGATTCAAGATGTACTTTACACCAGCTGCCACAAAGAAAGAGATACAAAGCTTGATTTTCAGAAGTAACACAAACCAGATTACAGTATCTATTGCTGTGAACCACTAACTCAGTAACCCTCAAGGGTACAAGGTTTTTGGCTTTTGGTTTTGAATTTTTTATTTTGACATAATTTCAGGCTCACAGAGCAATTGAAAGAATAGTTGAAGAATTGTCATATACCTGTCACTCAGATTTCACATATATTAACATTTTCATAGGCAGGTAGATAAAAGCAAATATTTTTAAGTTGAAGTAGTTAAATTTCTTTTAGTTCTAGGAATTTTGACTGATAGACATTGATTGGGGAGGCAGGTGGAGGTTGCTGGCTGACCAAGGCCATCTGCAGTCAGTGGCATGTTGGTGGCTAAAGCAGGCGATGTGCAGTGGGGCAAGGCTGTGTCTTAGTGACCACCTGGATGGGCCAGAAGGGCAGGGCCCAGATACAGTGTGGCCCATGTGGAGGCCACGGTGCCACCCTCTGGTGCTGAGGTGCCCACACTGTGTGGAGCCTGCCCTGCTTATGCACCAGTGCCAATGACCCAGCCAGGCCTGATTTAGCCCCACCAGGCAGGCAGCAGTGCCCCCTCTCAAGCATGGAGCTCCCTCCCTGAGACAGGAAGCTGTTGGAGAACTCCAGCTTTGAAGCCATCAACTTGCAGCTAACTGTAGAGAGCAAAGATACCCACATTATTGGAAGGATTGAGAGCTACTCACGTCAGACAGCAGGAGACGACAAACACCGGTGTAAGCTGTTCTGCCGTGAGGGCGTACTGAAGACCCTCTCCCCGCCCCAGACTTCAGGCCTCAGCCCCAGGAGCCTGAGCAAGAACCAAGGTGGCAAGGAAGAGGGCCCTCCAGGGACGAGTACAATTGCAAGGCTCCCTTCCACTTGATTGCCATGCTCAGTGAGTCCTTTCAGGCCTGACTATGACCTCAGCACAGCCCGCAGCCATGGGTTCAGCTGGAAGCCCAGCCTCAGCTGGGTGGTGAATGCAGTCAATTGCAGTCTGTTCTCAGCTGCGTGGGGAGACATCAAGGCCCTGAAGACACAGCTGCGGAGCGGTGGACAGGGAGATCTGTCTGGCCTCATGAGACACCTACAGCTATAACCCAGACTTGGACTCAGACGCCTTCAGGGAAGATGATACCCTCTGGTCCTTCAACTACTTCCTCTACAGCAAAGAGCTCAAGCAAATCATCTTCTTCAGCCACCACTTCATTTGCTGCCCCACCTACAAACCCTCAGAGGCAGGCAATGAGCTGCACATGGACCTGGGGGAGGAGGAGGAGGAGAAAGAAAGAGGCGGAGGCAGTGAGGGTGGGGCTGAAGAAACCAGACCATGGAGGACAGGGTCCCGGTGATTTGTATGTGATGAGGAGGAGCAGACGCCCCAGCTTTATCCAGCTTCAACCAATGCCACGACCTGCCCACCTTAGAGGCCCTGAGGCCTCCCCAGCTGCTGGCCAGACCCTGGTGCTACCAGAGTCTCAGTGCTGCCCAAGGCCACACCTGCCTGGCCCTTTGGCTCCTGCCTGTTGGTGTTCACTCACCCCCGTAGGCTTTTGCTGCCCATGCTGTGGCTGGACTAGACAGCACAGGGCCTGCTGCAAAGAGCAATCGCCTTGCCCAAATGAAGCAAGGCGGTTGCTCTTTTGTACTTCTACTGAGCCTACATACTCCAGCCCAAAGGGCCCATGGCCAGAAGCCCCAGAGGTCATGAGCTCCAGTCTTGGGCCAGCCCTTGGTGCCCACCTGTAACCTCACCTCACCCATTTGGCCGCATTCACTGAGTGTCACTTTGCTGCAGCTCATTTTTTTCCAATAAAAATTTCTGTGATTTAAAAAAAATTGGGACAAAAATTTAAAAATTTTATAACATGCTCAGGAATGCTGACAACCCTACCTCCACCAGCACCCCATCCCAGCTGCCACCACCTCCAGCACAAGTGCAAGCACAACACCACCAACCCCACGGCTGCCAGTGCCCTATCCCCCCCAGCTGCTGCAGCTGCTGGCATGTGTGAGTACGCACAGATCTCACTGACAACGCCCTGACCAAGCACTTTGGCTGGCACCTTCCAACACAGTGCTGTGGCCAGCAGAGTGGGAACACCTCAGCCCCTCCACCAGAGTAGATTCCTAACCTTGAGCATTCAGAGAGCCTAGCCGGGGGCCCAGTACCAGCGTGCAGCCCAGGAGTAGGGACCTGAGCCTGGGCCCCCTAAAATCTTCCAGAAATGAATCAAGTCAACCAAACCCACCATATACCACAATCAAACCAAAGTCATCAAAGAAGATAAAGGCGAAAAACCCTATCCAAAGGACAGCAACTTCAAAAACTGAAGGAACATCAGCCCACATGGGTGAGAAAGAACCAGCGCAAGAACTCCGGCAACTCAAAACATCAGAGTGTCTTCTTACCTCCACACCACCACGCTAATTCCCTAGCAATGGTCCCCAGCCAGGCTGCAGTGGCTGAAATGACACACTCGAATTCGGAAGATGGATAGGAATGAAGATCATTGAGATTCAGTAGAAAGTTGAAACCCTATCCAAAGAATCTAAGTAATCCAATAGCATGCTACAGGAGCTGAAAGATGAAACAGCCATTTTAAGAAAAAATAAATTGATCTGATAAACCTAAAAAACTCATTTCAAGAATGTAATAATACAATCTCAAGTATTAATAGCAGAATAGACCAAACTGAGGAAACGCTCTCAGAGCTTGAACACCAGTTCTCCAAAATAATTCAGACAAAAATAAAGAAAAAAGAATTTAAAAGTATGAACAAAACCTCCAAGAAATATAAGTTATGTAAAGAGAGCAGATCTACCATTCACTGGCATCCCTGAAAGAGGAGAGAAAGCAAGCTACTTGGAAAACATATTTGAGGATTTTGCCCATGAAAATTTCCCCAACCTTACTAGAGGCCAACATTCAAATGCAGGAAATGCAGAGAACCCCTGCAAGACACTACAGTATACAACATGACTATCCCCAAGACACATAGTCATCAGATTTTCTAAGGTCGAAATGAAAGAAAAAGTTTTAAAGGCAGCTGGAAAGAAACGGCAGGTCACCTACAAAGGAAACACCATTAGGCTAATAGCAGGCCTTTCAGCAGAAACCATACAAGCCAGAAAAGATTGAGGGTCTATATTCAGCATTCTTTAAAAAAAAAAAAAAAAGAAAGAAAGAAAGAAAGAAATTCCAGCCGGGCGCAGTGGCTCACACCTGCAATCCCAGCACTTTGAGAGACCGAGGCAGGTGGATCACATGAGGTCAGGAGTTCGAGACCAGACTGACCAACATGGTGAAACCCCATCTCTACTAAAAATACAAAAATTAGCCGGGTGTGATGGCAGGCACCTGTAGTCCCAGCTACTTGGGAGGCTGAGGCAGGAGAATCACTTGAACC
>NW_016107655.1:1646619-1649703 GCF_001604975.1 Cebus imitator
AAAAAAAGAAATAAAAAAAAAGAAAGAGAGAAAGAAAAGAAATTCCAACCAGTAATTTCATATTCAACCAACTGAGCTTGAGCTTCATAAGTGAAGGAAAAATAAGATCCTTTTCAAACAAGTAAATGCTAAGGGAATTTGTTACCCTTATATAATGTTATAGTAAAGGTTTCAATTCAACAAGAAAACCTAACTATCCTAAATATATATGCACCCAACACAGGAGTACCCCGATTCATAAGTTCTTAGAGACCTAAGAAGAAATTTAGATAGCCACACAATAACAGTGGGAGACTTCAACACCCCCACCGACAGTATTAGACAGGTCATCAAGGCAGAAAACTGGTTAAGATGTTTGGGACCTGAACTCAACACAACCAAATGGACCTAACAGACACCTAGAGAACTCTCCACCCAAAAACCACAGAATATACATTCTCATCTGCACATGGCACATACTCTAAAATCAACCAAAGAACCAGCCTTAAAACAAGTCTCAGCAAATTCAAATAAACCGAAATCATACCAACCACACTCTCAGACCATGGCACAATAAAAATAGAAATTAATACTAAGAAGAAAATTCAAAAGAATACAATTACATGGAAATTCACTTGCTCCTGAATGACTTTTGTATAAACAATGAAATTAAAGCAGAAATCAAGACATTCTTTGAAACTAATGAGAACAACGATACAACATACCAAAATCTCTGGGACACAGTTAAAGCAGGATTAAGAGGAAAGCTTATAGCACTAAATGCCCACATGGAAAAGTTAGAAAGATCTCAAATTAACCACCTAACATCACACCTAGAGGAACTAGAAAAACAAGAGCAAACCAACCCCAAAGTTAGCAGAATACAAAAAATAACCAAAATCAGAGCTGAACTGAATGAAACTAAGATGTGAAAAACCATCCAAAAGATCAACAAATCCAGGACTTGTTTCTTTGAAAGAATAAATGAGATTGATAGACTAATGAAAAAAGAGAGAGGATCCAACTAAACGTTATTGGAAATGACAAAGGGGACATTACGTCAACCCCAAAGCAATGCAAAAACCCTCAGACTACTGTGAACACCCTATACACACAAACTAGAAACCCAGGAAGAAATGAATACGTTCCTGGAAAGACACAACCTCGCAAGATTGAACCAGGAAGAGACTGAAACTCTGAATGGCCCAATAATATTGTGTGGGCTTCATAGTGAAACCCCCCCATCGCTACACAAAATTAAAAGTAAGAAAATTATCCAGGCATGGTGATGCACGCCTGTAATCCTAGCTACCTGGGAGGCTGAAATGGGGGGATTCCTTAAGCCCAGGAGTTTGAGGTTTCAGTGAGCTGTGACTGATGTTCTCCCTTTGTGTGTCTATGTCTCTGTGTCTTTTCTTCTCTCCTAATAAGGATGCATGTCATATTGGATTAAAGGCCCATTCTACTCTAGTAGGACCTCATCTTAATTAATTACATCTGCAAAAACTCTTATTTCCAAATCAGGTCATGTTCTCACATACTGGGGATTGGAGCTTCAACATATCTTTTTTGGGAGTCACAATTCACAACTCAACCCATCCAACAGAGCATTTATTTTATAAAACGTCCTCAACTTGAGTTCTGGTGTTTCCTCAGGTTAGATTCAAGTTGCACACTTTTTGTTGGAATGCCATAATACTCACCAGGAGGCACGTGATATCAATATGTCCCACTACTGATGATACTAATTTTGTTTACCGGTTTAAGGTGGCGTGTGCCAAGCTTCTCCACTATAGAGTTACTGTTTTTCATTTGTAATTAATAAGTATCCTGTGGAAAAATACTTTTAGTCTCTTTTTAGTAAATGTTGTTATTCCTCAAACTTTCTCTCCCATGAGTTTTTGTTTTAGCATCAGTTGATGACTCCTGCCCAAGTCAGTTGTTACTATTATGGTTGCCAAATGGTGATTTTCAAATTCCATCATTTCATCTACATTTTTTAGTTGGCTTTCTTCTATAAGAAAGAATCTTTTGGCCAGGTGCAGTGGCTCACACCTGTAATCCCAGCACTTTAGGAGGCCAAGGTGAGCGGCATCACCTGAGGTCGGGAGTTCGAGACCAGCCTGTCCAACGCGGAGAAACCCTGTCTCTACTAAAAATACAAAATTAGCCAGGTATGGTGGTGCATACCTGTAATCCCAGCTACTCAGGAGGCTGCAGCAGCAGAGTGGCTTGAACCTGGGAGGCAGAGGTTACGGTGAGCCAAGATCATGCCATTGCACTCCAGCCTGGACAACAAAAGTGAAAGTCTGTCTCAGAAAAACAAAAAGAAAGAAAGAAGGAAAAAATGGTCCTTTCTCCCCTAATTTTGTGTGTGTGTGTGTGTGTGTGTGTGTGTGTGTGTGTGTAACAGCATGGACGCATGGAGAGGCTGCAAATTCTGAGCAGGGTGTGTAGCAAAAAGGCATTTGTAGCAACCTGAGGTGTGGAGCCAGTTGCCTGCCACTGCACTGATGACCAGCACACCCAATCATTGGGGAAGTGTCTTTTGCAGATGAAGGTCCTAATACATAGAACCCTTGGCATGCCACAGCAGGAGAATAACAGTCCTAGAATATTTGAGAAAGGCTATGTCCACCACTGTTGTCAATTTTTCTCCACTAAAAAGCAGCTCCTGAGTTACTCCTGAAGCCTCATGGACTGAGCACTTGGCTTCAGGAGCTACTCTGTACCTGGACTATCTGGTGTTCCCGCTGAACGCCAGTGTATTCCAGCAATAGGGAGCACCAGCAGGAGAATGAGGGATGACGGAGAGTGAGGTCAGGGTATTTATTGCCCTGCTCCTCCTGCAGCATCACCACAGGTCAGTTCTGATGATGAGCTGAGGAAAAATGTCACTCCTATAAGATTTCTACCAAAAATTCGTATTCCAAATCTAATTCTGAGAAAACATCGGTCAAGCTCAAATGGAGGGACAGTCCACAAAATCATTGGCCTAGCCGGGCGCGGTGGCTCAAGCCTGTAATCCCAGCACTTTGGGAGGCCGAGGCGGGTGGATCACGAGGTCAAGAGATTGAGACCATCCTGGTCAACATGGTGAAACCC
>NW_016107655.1:1649783-1655510 GCF_001604975.1 Cebus imitator
GGAGAATTGCCTGAACCCAGGAGGTGGAGGTTGCGGTGAGCCGAGATCGCGCCATTGCACTCCAGCCTGGGTAACAAGAGCGAGACTCCGCCTCAAAAAAAAAAAATCATTGGCCTATATGTCCCCAAAAGCATCAAGTTTAAAAAGACAGGGAAAGACTGAGGAACTGTGCAGATTAAAGAAAACTGAAAAGACCTGACAACTAAATGCGACCCATGCCTGGATTGTATCCTGGACCAGGAAATTGTTTCCTTTTGTTATAAAGGACACATTTTGGACAACTAATGGAATTTAAATAAGGTCTGTAAGTCAGATAATAATATTGTATCTGTGTTTATTTCCTAATTTTCTTGTAATTCTATAAAAGATTAGGCTCAGGCTGGGAACGGTGGCTCACACCTATAATCCCAGCACTTTGGGAGGCCGAGGCAGGCAGCTCACCTGAAGTCAGCAGTCCGAGACCAGCCTGATCAACATGGAGAAAGCCCATCTGTACTAAAAAAAATACAAAATTAGCTGGGCATAGTGGTACATTGCCTGTAAAATCCTAGCTACTTGGGAGGCTGAGGCAGGAGAATCACTTGAACCCAGGAGGCGGAGGTTGCAGTGAGCCAAGATCACACCCTTGCACTCCAGCCTGGGCAATCAGAGTGAAATTCCCTCAAAAAAAAAAAAAAAAAAAAATTAGGCTCATTCTATACAAGCTGCATTTTTTATTTTTTCTTGCTCTGTCACCCAGGCTGGAGTGCAGCAGTGAAATTACAGCTCACTGCAGTCTTGACCTCCCTAGCTCAATCGGTTTACCCGTTTCAAACTCTCAAGTAGGGACTACAGATGCACACCACCACACCGGGCTAATATATAGATATATAAATTTTTTATTTTTTATTTTTTGTAGAGGTAGGGTTTCACAGTGTTGCCCAGGCTCGTCTCAAACTCCTGCATCTAAAGGATCCACCCATTTCAGCCCACAAAGTGCTCGGCTTACAGGTTTGAGCCAATACACCTGGCCTTAATTCTTTTTTTTTTTTTTTCCCAATTAACAGGTGTAGGCTATTTTCTCAAGCCTTAATTCTTAAATAGAGAAAGAGTCTCACTGTGTTGCCCAGGCTGGTCTTGAAGTCCTGGGCTCAAGCAATCCTCCCACCTCAGCCTCCCAAAATTCTGAGATTATGGAAGTGAGCCATCATGAGAAGCTTATGCTGCTTTTTAATAAAACCGAGTTTTTAGTTTAATTTAACAAAAGAAAATGAATTTAAATTGAAAGAAATATTAGACTTTTAATACATTTTTTTCACCTTAGGAAATATTCATTGTTATAGGATTCCTCTGTTCCTATAGGTTTTAAAAAAATAAAAGCTGTTAAGAATGTTTTTGTTTTTTTTTTTTAATTTTTTATTTCCATTAGTTATTGGAGAATAGGTGGTATTTGGTTATGTGAATAGTTCTTCAGTGGTGATTTGTGAGATTTTGGTGCAAGGAGGTTGGAATTTTATATATTCTTTTCAAGTGCATGTTTCAGTTTTACATAGTATCAATTGTCTGTATACAACAAGACATGTAATTATTGGCATAGGTATATTTCTTTCCTTTTCCCTTCTCTTTCACTCTTGTTTTTTGCTCATATCATTTTTACTTTGTCAAGCTTTATAGGCTTAATATATTTACTTTGTCAAGATTTATAGGCACAGTGGCTCACACCTGTAATCTCAGCTATTCAGGAGGCTGAGGCAGGCGGATCACTTAAGGTCAAGAATTCAAGACCAGCCTGGCCAACATATGTTATGTTTTATCTGAAAATTCTCTTGTTTCTTTTTGGAGCACCTGTTTTGCATTATAGCTCTAGATATAGAAAATATATTTTTCTAGTTTTATTTGTTAGACTCTGTACTTCAAAGCCATCAAAGGATTATCTTTGCCCTCTTCTATGTCTATCATCTTCTTTCTAGATTCAAAAAAATTTTTCTGGCTGGGCATGGTGCCTCATGCCTGTAATCTCAGTACTTTGGGAGGCTGAGGTGGGTGGATCATCTGGGATCAGGAGTTCGAGACCAGCCTGGCCAACATGGTGAAATCCCATCTCTACTAAAAATACAAAAAATTAGCCAGGTATGGTGGTGGGCACCTGTAATCCCACCTACTCAGGAGGCTGAGGCAGGGGAGAATCGCTTGAACCTGGGAGGCAGAGGATGCAGTGAGCCAAGATGGAGTCTTGCTCTTGGTGCCCAGGCTGGAGTGCAGTGGCACAATCTCAGCTCACTGCAACCTCCACCTCTCACATTCAATCGATCCTCCTGCCTCAGCCTCCCGAGTATTATAGGTGTGAGCCACTGTGCCCGGCCTATTCTATGTGTTCTTACAATGCAAAGCATTTGTGGAAACATGCCCTTGTTAGAGGTGGTATGTTCTTCTGTACTGGTATCTTTGTAAGCCTTTTGCATTCTAATCATTTCTTCAACATGTATTTAAGTACCTACTACTGTGAGACAGTTTTTGGACTCTGGTGATACCACAAACTAGAAAAAGTCCTCGTTTTCATGGTACTTATACTGCATGCGTATGCTTGTGCGTGTGCATAGTGTGTGTTGGGGCAGGTATTTGGGTTTGCTGTCATATGTCTACATAGTTACTACACGTTTCTTGCCATTTTACTGACAGCTAAACTGGGCGGTGTTACCTAGATCTTTTGTTTCTCTAACAAAGTTAAGAGTGAATTCCCCTTGACATTGTGTTCATAGTATCTGGAACCAGTTTGAACTCTCTTCAAGGCTTCAGATTAAATTCTCCATGTTGACTTTAATCCACTTTTCTGTAGCCTGAGGAGAGAACTGTTATGATTAAATTTATGGACTTCAACCTTACAAATGGTAATTCAGTTTGTTGTCACAACGATGTTTGCTTTATAAATTTAATTTTGATTACAAACAATATAACTACGTTTTCAAAAGATTGGAAAAGAATAAGATCACTCATATATGATTCTATTGAAAGCTGTTTTTATACTTTTTTTTTTTTTGAGTAACTGGACCATTACCTAAAAATAAAAAAGCTGAGGAATTCAATAGAACTAGCCCATAGTCTCTATGGCAACCTGTAAGAAAATTCATCCTATGACTCTGAAAACTCTTTATTGACTGTTTGGAAGCAAACTACGGAGCTTTTTCTAACACCTCAACACAACCGAGCAATCCTGAAGGTGACCCATATCTTAGTTGTATCTCATAACAAAAATAATCTCATTTTTTGTGCCCATGTGCAAGCATAATTTCATTTATGTTCAAACTGGAAATGTGGCCTCTGCCTTCTTATTTATCTTCTTGGTCAAAAACCTTTTTGGTTTCTTGGGTGAAATGAAAAGGAATGATGTTGAGTATCAGAAATAAAACATTTCCTCTCTAGGATGCCTCTAAAACAAAAAGGGAAGGCAAGTGGCAGAACCTTTAGCTAATTCATTAAAGACAAAGTTGCCTCAGGCAGCCACAAAGAGATTTGTCCAAGGATGTTACAGACTCTCACAGGAATCGAGTACAGAATGATCATGTCAGCTTGAGCTAAAGAATATTCCTTCATCTGAACAGAAAACGTATCTCTAGTTTTCCTGGCTGCCAGGGCAGAGAAGAAAATGAAAGTGATGTCAGACTTGTTTTTGCCTTATAAATGACTGTGTTCCAAAATGTTGGAAGACTCATTTCTTCCCACCTGTGAACCCTGAAAGGACAGTTTTTACATGACTCTTATGTATAGGATCATGCACAATGGAATAGGCAACATCCTCAGTAATCGTGTTTAACAAAGAGAGAGAGAGAGAAAGAGAGAGATTTATTATGACTGTTTCTTCTATGGTCCCAAATAGGAAGACAAGAAAACAAGATGTGGTTCTATAAAGTCCTGTCACAAGAGAAATGCTCTAAAGTCCTGTCTAGATCAATAAATCCATTGTGTGATTTTCTTCTTGCTTCGTGTTCTGTTTTCCACTGCTTCTGCCTTTGTACTTTTTCTGTGATTCTGTTTCTCTTGGGACTGAAAGCATCAACTGTGACATGCCATCGTTCAACAAAACATCTTGAAAGTGAGAAGAGAATGAGAGAGCTGTCCTCAGAGGCAGGTCCCGGCGGAGGCAGGAAGCAGACACCATTTTTCCTTTATTCTCTGATTCTCCAAGCCCTTTCGATGTGGCCACCACCTGTTGGTCCCCACTGCTCTCTGGGCTTACAACTTCTCACTGCCATGTCCTAGCCAGGCTCACCTTCTCAAACACTGCCACAGCTTTAAAATTACCTCTTTTTATTTTCTATTAAATCTTCTCTTTCCTCTGGGCTGAATGAAGCATCAGAAGGAAATTAAGTCTATCAATCCAAGTTCAATCAGAGAAGCAGAACTACAAAGAGCTCTGGGATAAGGGGACAGGTGCAGTGGCTCATGCCTATAATCCCAGCACTTTGGGAGGCTGAAGTGGGTGGATCACCTGAGGTCAGGAGTTAAAGACCAGCCTGGCTAACATGGTGAAACCCTGTCTTTACTAAAAATACAAAAACTGGCTGGCATGGTGGCGAACACCTGTAATCCCAGCAACTCAGGAGGCTGAGGCAGGAGAATCACTTGAACCTGGCAGGTGGAGGTTGCAGTGAGCCAAGATCATGCCACTCAACACCAGTCTGGGCAACAAGAATGAAACTCAGCCCCCCCCAAAAAAAAAAACAACAGAGCTCTGGGTTAAAGGATTCAGAATTAGACCTTACACAATGATGGGAGGAGCTGGGAAGTGAAGGCTGAAAATAAGTGAGATCAGAGAGTCATTAATCTGGGTTTGAGAAGTAGATCCCACTGTCAAATTCAAGAAGCAGGTAGAGAAGTCTACAAAAATCACCTGCCTGCATTGGCTGTGGGTCCACACCAAGCATCAGACGATAAGGCTGGGGCTGCTGCCAGTCATCAAGGCCAGCACTTGATAGGAAAGCGGGTCACAAGGACAGCACTTGATAGGAAAGCGTGGACGGCAAGGACAAGTTGGAACCCACTGGGCACTTCCACATCTGCCACTGCACCTAACCACAATGACCTTCTGAGAGGAGTGGCTGCTTCTCCTCCACCTCCCAAATTTTGTGCAAATTACTCTTTTAGCCAACTCTAATCTGAGACCATATAAGAAAGAAGATTCTGGGCCAGGCACGGTAGCTCATGCCCGTAATCCCAGCACTTTGGGAGGCAGAGGCAGGTGGATCATCTGAGGTCAGGAGTTTGAGACCAGCCTGACCAACATGGTGAAACCCATCTCTATTAAAAACATATATACAAAAATTAGCTGGGTGTGGTAGCATGCCTGTAGTGCCAGCTACTCAGAAGGCTAAAGCAGAAGAATCCCTTGAACCTGGGAAGCAGAGGTTGCAGTGAGCTGAGATTGCAGCATTGCACTCCATTCTGGGCAACAAGATCGAGAGTGTGCCTCAAAAAAAAAGAAGAAAGAGGATTCTGGAAATGTAGTTCCCAATTTAACTAAGTTGACAGTAGAACAATCTAGCATAGTGTGTTTTGATAAACTCCTACTAAGTCACAAATAAATGATATTCAGCTGGGCTTGGTGGCTCATGCCTGTAATCCCAGCACTTTGGGAGGCTGAGGCAGGCAGATCACAAGGTCAGGAGTTCTAGACAAGCCTGGCCAATATGGTAAAATCCCGTCTCTACTAAAAACACAAAAATTAGCCACGTGTGGTGGTGGGCACCTGTA
>NW_016107655.1:1656150-1670615 GCF_001604975.1 Cebus imitator
GGCCTCAAGCGATCCTCTTGCCTCAGCCTCCCAGGAGTGAGCCATCCTGCCTGGCCTCTGCCCCATTAATCTTTGTTCCCACCAGTAGTGCCTACCTTTGCATGCTTTACTAGTGTTTGTCTGGCTTCCCAGCTAATCTGTGAGCATCTCAGTGGCAGATATTGTCAGAAACCTACCCATTCCCTCTTCTTCCTTGCTAACGGAAAACTAATATTATTTGGAGGAATCATGACTAGTCTAAACCTGTCATGGAAATCTCATTGTCCTCTGCCAGTGAGTCAGGATGTACAGAGAAATCTGATGAGAAGCTCCTGGGAAATATTTCATTTTTTAAAGAAAGAAATATACCTTGAGAAATGTCAGATCGAAGAGGACACTTAGTGGTATGACAGCTCGGGTGTGGCAACCATCTTGTGACCATGAGGAGATAGATATTATGCCAAGGGGAGCAGAGCAGAAGGAAGGATAGGAAGAACCTGAGTCCTTTTCTTTTTTTTTTTTTCTTTTGAGACAGAGTCTCACTCTCTCACCCAGGCTGGAGTGCAGTGGCACGATCTTGGCTCACTGGAACCTCAGCCTCCTGGGTTCAAGCAATTCTCCTGCCTCAGCCTCCCAAGTAGACAGGATTACAGGCACCTGTCACCATGTCCTACTAATTTTTTGTATTTTTAGTAGAAACGGGGTTTCACTAGCCAGGCACAGTGGTGCATGCCTGTAATCCCAGCACTTTGGGAGGCCAAGAAGGGTGAAACACCTGAGATCAGGGCTTCAAAACCATCCTGGCCAACGTGGCAGAAACTCCGTCTCTACTGAAAATAGAAAATTAGCCCACAAGGGGATGCATGTCTGTAATCCCAGCTACTTGGGAGGCTGAAGCAGGAGAATCGCTTGAACCTGGGAGGTGGTTGCCGTGAGCCAAAATTGTACCACTGCACTCCAGTCTGAGCAACAAGAGTGAAACTCTGTCTAGAAAGAAAGAAAGAGAGAGACAGAGAGAGAAAGGAAGGAAGGAAGGAAGGGAGAAAGAGAGAGAGAAAGAAAGAGAAAGAGAGAGAGAATGAAAAAGAAACAGGATTTCACCATGTTAGCCAGGTTGATCTTGAACTCCTGACCTCAGGTGATCCACCTGCCTCAGCCTCCCAAAGTGCTGGGATTACAGGCATGAGCCACCTCACCAGGACAGAGCTTGAGTTTTTGAATGGCTGAGCAAATCAAACCAAATACCTTTAGACATTTTTCTTTATAAACATGCTCTTAGGGTTTATGTTACCTACAGAGGGCTACCCTGAAGGAACCTGCTATGAGCTGAACTGTAACCCCCAAATTATTCCTACCCTGAAGGAACCTGCTATGAGCTGAACTGTATCCCCCAATATTCTGAAGCCCTAAACCCCAATGTGGTGCTATTTGGAGATGGGGCTTTGAGAGGAAATCAGGGTTAGATGTGGTCAGAAGAGTAGGGCCCTCATGACGGGATTAGTGCCCTTGTAAGAAGAGACACAGACAGGATGCTTCCTCTTTCTCTCCATCAGGTGAGGTAGGTGAGGACACAATGAGAGGCCACTATCTGCAAACCAGAAGAAGAGCCCTCACCGCAAACTGAACCCTCCAGACCTTGATCCTGGACTTCGGTCTCCAGAACTGAGAGAAATGCATTTCTGGTGTTTAAGCCACTCAGTCTCTATTTTGTTATAGCAGTCCAAGCTGACGAAAATAGGACTCTAATTGGTAGATACCTAAGTAGCTAATATTTACTGACTGCTTACCATATGCTAGACATGTTCTAATGTTAAAAGCACCAACTCATTGAAATCTATACTTTTTCAGCGAAGTGGGTACAATTATAACCATATTCATCATATACATAAAGAATTTGAGGCACAGCAAGGTTGGATAACATGCCCCAAATCACAAAGCTAATAAATAGTAGAACTATGCTTTGAACCAGGTTTGTCTGTGTCCTGAGTTCACACTCTCAACCATTATCCTGCACTGCATTTCGAGGTCACCCTGTGCCGTATTCATCCTAAAATTCTCAAAGGCTGGCACAGTGCCTGACACATATTAATGCGTGTATTGAACACTGATGTGCAAAGCAATCCCTTAATTTTGTCAACAATCATCTAATTTCATCCTCATAATAACCTTATTAGTAGGCTGACTAATCATCCTGGTTTGCCCGGGACTGATCGGGGATTTGGGGATGCTGGACTTTCCGTTGAAAACTGGGACAAGTTGGTCACTCTACCTATTAGGTCAGTTCATGCTTGCACTGTGACTTTCATTAGCCCTAGACACTTTTGCCTTCATCAGACCGTCATACCATTGTAAGTATTTGAGTACCCTATAAAATTAATTTTTTAATTTTATATGTGAGAAAAATTAAAACATTTTCTTCAATGCTAAAAGTTTATTTTTTTTTCTGATTTTAAAAGAAATCAAATCATTTCGTAGATCCTAAAAATATTATGGGCCCTAGTCATTGTGCCAATGTGGATGAATTGACCCTGCATTCGTTCTGTCCTAATGCCCATTTCACAGACAGCTTAAGTAACCTGCCAATAATCCTTCATCTAGGAAATGATGGAGCCAGAATTTGAACTCATGCTGTCAAAGTCCAGTGCCTATGCTCTTCACTGCTACTTCAGTGTTTTCCAAACATTTTTATGTTGACCCATAATAATAAAAAAAAACCTTATAACACAATGCAGTACTCATATGCACACATACAACACACATATATAACTGAATTAAAAGTTTCATTTAACAATACTGACTCTTACGACACTAATTTGCACTGATGTTTTCTATTCTATTGTATTTTATTCTATTTCATTTTTTTAAATGCTGCTTGCAGCCCAATATATTGAGTTCATGACCCTTCGATGTATTGTGGCTCACAGCTTGAGAAATCCTACACTCCACTATAATATCATTTAATAAATATTTGTTGAGTAAAGTTCTTAGGTGCAAGGACAGGGTAGGGACATCACCCAACACAAATATTTTCAGCCAAATAACTGTCAGTTTCATCTGTCTCTTTCACAACTGAAATAACATGAAAAGGAAACGTGTGTTATTTTAGAAACACAATGCCAATGGCTGATCTAATATTTTACAGTATCTGCTTCCTGGAAAGAATGTGATGAGAGCTTTGATTTTTTACATATTTGTCTTGAGGAAGTCTTAACATTCCATCCTTCTTCAGCTGTTCTTAAGATAGGGCATTAAAAGGTCCTTAAGAAAACTCTTGAACCCAGGGGCTGAAATGACACAGCTCAGTCTTCCATATGTGCGTGACTATTTTCTCCTTGATTAATCAAACATGAGCCTTTCATTGGGTTCCTTTAACTGTGTCCTAGGGGAAAATGTGACTTTCAAGCTGACTAGGTAGATCAATAAAGGTTACTAAACTAGACCCCAAATGCAAATCAAGCAACATAAATACACTATCTGGTTGATTTTAATCACTATGAAGCCCACAGGACTTCAGAACGCCTAAATTAAGATGCTGACACCTCATGAGTTATTCTCAACTAACACTGAGGGAGTGACTTCCTTCTGATTTGGAGGACTAGTCTTGATACTGAAAGTAGCATGAAAGCTTCATTCACTAAGACCTTCTGACAACCAGCAGTACATTTGACAGACTAGCACTGGGCATCACATGGCAGGTGGTAGATGATGGATGGGAAAATGTCTGCTTGAAGGAATGAATGAATGTTAGAGAGAAGATCTCAAATCAAGGAAGTTCAGACCAAGAAGACATAAAACCCAGGTGTTGAAGTGGGGTTCAGAAAAGGAGGGAAAGCCAGGGAAAAGTTAACGGCCATGGTACCATGGGAAGGGCTCAGGGCCAGCAGGGAGGAGCCTACGTTCTGTTGACTTTGATGTCTGGCTTGCTGTGATTTTGGCAATAGTCTTCAGCTTTCTGAGTCCCAGTTTCCTCAACTGTAAATTGAGTTGTCTCCACCCAATGATATTAAAGTCTCCTTTCAGCCTTTAATTTCAGAATCCACAGAATCACAGACTCCACAGAATCATGAACTCATAGGCCATGAGGGCAATAGTTATAGGTAGAGGGCTGGGAGGAGGGCCTCTTGGAAATTTTGACTTTAGAAAGAGTGTCTCGAGCCCAAAGATATTGGGACCTTACATCTTCACTGAATGCACTGCTTTTCTGGAGCTGGGTTTCAGAATCCCAGTTCCTGCACCAATTTGCCAGACAGGCTAGAAGCCTCTGCATCCTCTGTACTTCTTTAATGTTCCCCATTTTAATTACATTTGTGCCAGGCACTGTGCTATGTTCTGTATATGTATAATCTCATTTTGTCCTTACAGCAGCCTGTAAGGTAGACTGTAATTTATTATGCTGCAGATGGGTAGAGAGGACTCAGAAAGGTTAAGTGGCACAACCTAAATTGTTCAGCTGGGAAGTGGTAGAAGTTGGACTTGAACTCCCAGTTAAGCTTGTCTCAAATTTCCACACTCTTACTACAGCACCAGGCTGCGCAAGTCTCAAGGTTTGCAAAAGCGAGTCCCTTCCCACCCTGCCCATTTACAGAAATGTCAGGAAGATTAATAATTCATCCCATTTGACACTTTTCTTTATAATTTATTGCCCACTTACTTTCAAAAATGGATCTGAGGCACCTCAAAATACTAAAACAAGCTGGGTGTGGTGGATCACATCTGTAATCCCCACATTTTGAGAGGCTGAGGCAGGAAGATTACTTGACCCCAGAAGTTCAAGACCACCCTGAGTGACACAGTGAGACCCCAGTCTCCACAAAAAAATAAAAATAAAAATAAATTCACCAAGCGTAGTGACATGAACCTGTAGTCACAGCTACTCAGGAAGCTAAAGTGGGACGATCACTTGAATCCAAAACTTTGAGGCTGCAGTGAACTATGACTCTGCCACTGCTCTCCAGCTTGGACAATAGAGTGAGATACTGTCTTTACAAAAAAAAAAAGAAAATATTAAAACACATAATATAGGACAGTTTTTAAAAATTAAAACATACATACACACACACGCGCACACGCGCGTGCGCAAATGAATGTAGGTCTAAAAAAATCACAAAAACAAAATAAGACTCATAGTCTAGTTAACAGTAATGTACCAATGTCAATTTCCCAGTTTGTTATTGTACTGTGGCTATATAGGATGTCTTTTGGGGGGAAAGTTGAGTTTAGTGTACATGAGACTTTTCATGTTATTTTTGCAACTCTCTATGAGCCTATTATTATTTCAAATACCAAGTTTTTAAAAAATATATAAATAGAGATTAAGGAGAGATGGAATAATTTATGGAAACTTTCTATGAGTCTATTACTATTTCAAATAACAAGTTTTGAAAGTTTATAAATAGATCTACAGACAGAGATTGAGAAATCTGGAATAATTTAACAAATAAATTTGTGTACCAGAAACCTGTGATGTCATGTCAGAAACTATACGCCCCTCACCCCAATGTATTTCCTCTTCTTCCTGGGCTCATAGCTAGACTGTATTTTTCAACTTCCTTTGATTAAGAATGTCCACATAGCTAAGCTCTGGCCAACAGAATGTGGGGAATGATGGTAGATGCAAGTTATCCAAAATTCTAATTTTCATCTGAAAACTTGAATATTATTATTGACGATAAATATTGTCAACTCGTTTTCCTTAAGTGACAGGCTCACTTTGTTCAAGAAAATGTCTGCCCAATCCTCAACCCTGAATAACAATAGTGGGTCTGTCAGTCATTCTTTCAAGTAAAACTAAAGTCCAATTAAAAAGCATCTAGATTTGAACCGGTTTAAAGATCCAGAAACCCTTGAATGAAGGAGAGGCTAGGTCCTTTCAAGAAAGGACCCTGGTACACTACCAAAAATTTACATTGTTAATATTTCTCTCAGCTTCCCCTAAAGAGACTTATAACATTTTACCATTGGGGAAAAGGAAATAGTCAGACATTTCAGGGACCGCTGGAAACTGGCTTTAGACTGACAATGATTCCAGGAGACCCAAACATCACTGTGGCCCTCCAGCCAGAGTAGGGGCTTCCAGAGGTCAGAATTAATAGAGTTTTATCTCAGGTCTGACTCACACTGGGTCCTTAAAACCATCCTGTGGTTACTTCCCCAGCTTATGAATGCTTAGTGACAGTACTTAGCAGCTGGCAGAATCCCCACACTAGTTCCCCAACCTGTGGAGTGAAGGCTATTATTGTAGGAAAGGCCAAATGGATGCCATTTGAGCTGCATCTACCAAGGAAATAATAAATCAAAGCAATGCTGCATCCCTGAGGGGATTGCAGATATTAGTGCCATTGCCAAGTACTGGAAAGATGCAGGTATAGTTATTCTCACCACATCCTCATTCAACTGTCCTATTTGTCCTGTGTAGAAGACAGATGGATCTTAGAGACTTACAATGGATTATCATAAGGTTAACCAAGCGGAAACTCCAATTGCAGCTGCTGTATAAGATGCAGTTTCATTTCTTGAGCAAATCAATGTATTTCCTGGTACCTGATATGAAGCTATTGATATGGCAAATGCCTTTTCTCTGTACCTGTTCATAAGGCCCACCAGAAGCAGTTTGCTTACATAAACCAAATAAGCTCATGAACAAAATGGCCATGGTGGCCGGGATGAAGGTTATTCATGGGCTCAGCAACATGGACTTCCACTCACCAAGGCCAACCTGGCTATGGCCACTTTGGAACTTAGTACTCAAACTGCCAGCAGCAGAAACCAACACTGAGCCTCTGATATGGCATCATTCCCAGGGTTGATCAGCCAGCTACCTGGTGCCAGGTTGATTACATTGGACAACTTCCAATCATGAAAGGGGTAGTGTTTTTTCTTATTTCAACTGACACTTACTCTAGATATGGATTTTTTATTTTTTATTTTTTATTTTTTTTTAGACAGAGTCTCACTCTGTCACCCAGGCTGCAATGCAGTGGTACGATCTTGGCTCACAGCAATGTCTGCCTCCTCAAATTATTCTCATGCCTCAGACTCCGAAGTAGCTGGGATTGCAGACATACACCACCATGCCTGGCTAATTTTTTTATTTTTAGTAGAGATGCGGTTTTGCCATGTTGGCCAGGCTGGTCTTGAACTCCTGGCCTCATGTGATTCTCCTGGTTTAGCCTCCCAAAGTGCTGGGATTACAGGTGTGAGCCATGGTGCCCAGCCCAGGTATGGATTTTTACCTTCTCTGCACACAATGCTTCTGCCATAACTACCACCTATAGATTTACAGAATGTCTTACCCACCATCATGGTATTCCATACAGCATTGCTTTTGCCCAAGGAACATACTTCAAGGCCAAAGAAGTACAGCAATGGGCTCATCCTCCTGGAATTCACTGGTCTTTCCATGTTCTCCACCATCCTGATGCAGCTGGCTTGATAGAATGATGGGATGGGCTTTTGAATACACTGTTATAGCATGATGGGTGATAAAACTTCATAGGGGCAAGGTTCTCCAAAAGACTGTATAACCTCTGAATCAGCATCTAATATATGGCACTGTTTCTCCCATTGCCAGGATGTAGGGGTCCAGGAATCAAGGGGTGGAAATGGGAGTGGCACCACTCATTATTACCCCTAATGACCTGCTAGCAAAATTTTTGCTTCCTATTCCCATGGCTTTATGCTCTGCTGCCCTAGAGGTCTTATTTCCAGAGGGAAGAATGCTTCCACCACGAGACACAACAAAGATTCTGCTGAACTGGAAGTTAAGACTGATACCTAGCCACTTTGGGCTCCTTGCACCTCCGAGTCAGGGGAGTTATGGTGTTAGTTGGAGTGATTGATCTGGGCTACCAAGGAGAAATTGGACTACTACTCCATAATGGAGGTAAGGAGGTAAGTATTTCTGAAATATAGGCGATTTCTTGGGGAATCTCTTAATATTACCATTCCCTGTGGTTAATGTCAATGGGTACTATGACAACTCAATCTAGGCAGGACAATGAATGGCCCACAGCCTTCAAGAATTCATGGGTTTTTTTTCTTTTTTCTTTTGTTTTCATTTTTTGAGACGGTGTCTCACTGTGTTGCTCAGGCTGGAGTGCAGTGGCATGATCTCAGCTCACCGCAACCTCTGCCTTTTGGGCTCAAGCAATTCTCCTGCTTCAAGCCTCCCAGGTTGCTGGGATTACAGGCATCCGCCACCATGCTGGCTAATTTTTTTGTATTTTTAGTAGAGACAGGGTTTCACCATATTGGCCAGGCATGTCTCAAACTCCTGACTTTGTGATCTGCCCACCTTGGCCTCCCAAAGTGCTGGGATTACAGGCTTGAGCCACCGCACCTGGCAGGAATTAGTTTTTAGTTATCACGTTAGGTAAAGAATCACGACCAACCAAAGTGCTTGGTGGAAACAAAGAGAACACAGGATACGTGGTAGAAGATGATACTTACAAATACCATCTAAGATCACATGACCAATTACAGAAATGAGGTCTGTAATTGCCATGAGTATTTCCTCCCTCTTTTGTTAGAATATGTTTATGCATATATGCGCATATTTATTTCTTCTCTTATTCTTTTATCATGTAACATAAGATGTATTGACTTTATATCAGTATTTAAGTATTGTTAATTTTATATTATTTAACTTATGGGATATTGGCCCTCCTACAAAGGCATGTCTATAGTTCCTTGTCTTTGGACATGTAAGAATTGGGGGCAAAGAAATGTGGACTTGGAGAAATCTGGGGCCAGCTTGCTCCCCGCAGGCTCAATATCAACCATCCCACATAGAAGAAAAAAGAAAAAAAGAAAAAAAAAGGAAAAAAAAAAAGAAATACAAAAATCAGTTGGGCATGATGGCACACACCTGTAATCCCAGCTACTTAGGAGGATGAGGCACGAGAATTGCTTGAACCAGGGAGACAGAGGTTTTAGCGAGCCAATATCGTGCCACTGCACTCCAGTCTGGATGACAGAGCAAGACTCCCTCTCAAAAACAAAAAACAAGCATACTAATCCACTAGCTCCCAAACCTGGCCAGCCATCAGAATCACCTGGAAAGCTTGTTAAAACCAAGATTGTTGCCTTGGTGCAGTGGTTCATGCCTGTAATCTCACCACTTTGGAAGGCCGAAGTGAGAGGATTGCTTGAGCCTAGGAGTTTGAGGCCAACCTTGGCAACATAGCGAGACCTCGTCTCTATTTAAAAAAAAAAAAAAATTAATTAGCCAGGCATGGTGGTTCACACCTGTGGTTCCAGCTACTGTGAAGGCTGAGGTGGGAGGATCGCTTGAGCCCAGGAGTTTGAGGTTCCAGCGAGCTATGATTGTGCCACTGCACTCCAGCCTGAGCAACAAAGTAAAACCCTGTCTCAGAACAATAACAAAAACAAAATAAACATAACAAACAAAACATAGATTGCTAGCCTCTCACCCCCAGCATTTATGATTCAGTAGGTCTAGAGCAGACCTCAAGAATTTGCATTTTAACCAGGTGTGGTGGCTCACACCTATAATCCCAGCACTTTGAGAGGCTGAAGCAGGATAATTGCTTGAGCCCAGGAATTCAAGACCAGCGTGGGTAACATAGAGAGACCTTCTCTCTACAAAAAAAAAAATTAAAAAATAAGCTGAGTAGGCCAGGAACGGTGGCTCACACCTGTAATCCCAGCACGTTGGGAGGCTGAGGCGGGTGAATACCTGAGGTCAGGAGTTCGAGACCAGCCTGACCAAAACGGTGAAACCCATCTCTACTAAAAACACAAAAATTAGCCAGGCGTGGTGGCAGGTATGTGTAGTTCCAGCTACTTGGGAGGCTGATGCAGGAGAATTGCTTGATCCCGGAAGGCAGAGGTTGCAGTGAGCTGAGATTGTGTCACTGCACTTTAGCCTGGGCAATGGAGCAAGACTTTGTCTCAAAAATAAAAAATAAAAAAATAAGCCTGGTATGGTGGTATGCACGTGTAGTCCCAGCTACTGGAGAGGCTGAAGTGGGGGGATTGCTTGAACCCAGGAGGTCCAGGCTGCAGTAAGTTGTGAGCTCATCACTATACTCTAGCCCAGGCAACAGAACAAGAACCTATCTCAAAAACAAAACAAACAAAGATTTGCAATTCTTTTTTTTTTTTTTTTAAGACGGGGGTTTCACCATGTTGGTCAGACTGGTCTTGAACTCCCAACCTCAGGTGATCCGCCCGCCTTGGCCTCCAAAGTGCTTGGATTACAGGCGTGAGCCACTATGCCCGGCCAGTTTTGCATTTCTAATAAGTTTCCAGGTGATGGTAATTGGTAATACTGCTGGTCCAAGAACCATACTTTGAGATCCACTCAAATTTGATATGTGCTATTATCTCATTTAAACATTCCCAGAACACTGTGAAGTAGTGTCATTATCCTTATTTTTTGCATGAGGAAAGTAGAGTTCAGAGAATTTTCAGAACTTGCCGTAGTTTCACAGCTAGTGAATGGCAAAACTAAACTCTCAATTTAAGTCTGTCTCACTCCAAAAGCCATGGTTTTCCCACTATTTCAAACTGCCCCCAGATACTTCCTGGAAAAGCAGACCAAGAATACGATCTGAGCTGGTCAATGTTGTCAGAATCTCTAGAGCTTGGAAGTAAGCAGGCCTGGAGACATTACTTAGGGTCACATGCTACTAAAATAATAGGATGGTTAACAGAATGATTTGGAAAGGACCCAGAACATAGGCATCAATGACCCTCACCAAAACTCCCTGATCCTCTGAAGCTAACCCAGAATGCAAAAAGATCCCAATGCAACCAACACCTCTACTTCCTCCTTTAATAATGACAGAGACTGATTTCAAATCAGATCCTCATCTGACTTTCTCCCTTCACCTTTTCATGAGCCTCCTCCCACATTAATCTAATACAAGAAACAATTCTATGACAATGTGCAAGAGTAAAGAGTTCAAACTCAAGTTGATGTTCTCATGTGAATAAAGGAGTACTATTTTCCTGTTGAATTTTTGTCATCTAAAAGACTCTAATTCAGATATAAATTACCAACTTAAGAAATGAGAGAGGGCCAGGCATGGTGACTAATGCCTATAATCCCAGCACTTTGGGAGGCTGAGGCAGGCAGATCACCTATAGTCAGGAGTTCAAGGCCAGCCTGGCCAACATGGTGAAACCCTGTCTCTACTAAAATACAAAAATTAGCTGAGTGTGGTGGCAGGTGCCTGTAATCCCAGCTACTTGGGAGGCTGAGACAGGAGAATTACTTAAACCCAGGAGGCAGAGGTTGCAGTGAGCCAAGATTGTGCCACTGCACTCCAGTCTGTGTGACAGAGTAAGACTCTGTCTCAAAATAAAAAGAAAAGAAATGAGAGAGAAGGCCAGGCATGGTGGTCCACTCCTGTAATCCCAGCACCTTGGGATGCCGAGGCGGGTGGATTACTTGAAGTCAGGTGTTCAAGACCAGCCTGGCCAACACGGTGAAAGCCCATCTCTACAAAAATTAGCAGGGCATGGTGATGCACACCTATAATCCCAGCTACTCAGGAAACTGAGGCAGGACAATCACTTGAACCCAGGAGGAGGAGGCTGCAGTGAGCCGAGATCACACCACTGCACTCCAACCTGGGTGACAGAGCAAGACTCCATCTCAAATAAACAAAAAAAGAGGAAATGATGGAGGAGATATCACAAAGATTAAAAGGATAGTAAGGAAAATTCAAGAATAATTTGTGCCAATATCTTTGACAACTTTAGATGAAATGGACAAATTCCTTGAAAAACAAAAACTACCAAAGCCACTGGAGAAGAAATAAATAATCTAAATAGACCTATATCTGTTAAACAAATTGAATGTATAGTTTAAAACCTTTCCACAAATAAAAATCCAGATCCAGAGGGCTTCACATGTGAATTCTACCAAACATGTAAGGAACAAATTTTACCAATACTATACAAATTCTTCTGGAAAATCTAGGGAGGGATTACTTTCCAACTAATTCTATGAGGCTAAAATCATACTGAAATTAAAAGACTGGTTCAAGGCCAGGCACGGTGACTCATGCCTGTAATCACAGCACTTTGGGAGGCCGAGATGGGTGGATTGCTTGGACTCCGGATGTTTGCGACTGGCCTGGACAACACACAAAACCCCATGTCTACGAAAAAATACAAAAACTTAGTTGCACATGGTGGCCCATGCCTGTAGTCCCAGCTACTCAGGAGGCTGAGGTGGGAAGATCACCTAAACCTAGTGGCTGAGGCTGCAGTCTGCCACGATTGCACCACTGCACTCCAGCCTGGGTGACAGAGTGGTACGCTGTTTTGTTTTTTTTTTAAAAAAAAAAAGACTTTAGTTCCAACCGAGACCAAAGACTGTGCTATTATGAAGTGGAGAAAAATATCACAATTTTGGTAATGCTAGACAAGATGTAACCTCAAGTCTCCGGGCAGCGCCATGAGGTAAGCAAGTTCCCTTCGTGTCCCTGTTTTGGTGATGAGGAAGTAGAAAGAGTTTTAAAGAGACTGGGGAACCTCAACCTGGTCACCTCTCTTCTGGTGGTAGGGAAGGAAGAGAGAGAGGGACACCCAAAATAAACTTTGCCTACTTCACAGCTTCCCTGTGAATGAGAACAGAAAAAGTTCAGGAGCCACCAGAGAAGGTTAAAGGAGGCTTCTTAGAGAAGATGTGGCAATGCACCTCATGGAGATGTTTAATTTCTTCATTATGGGGAATTTCAAACTTATCTAAAAGGAAACAGAACACAACAAACCTCCCTTACCCGGTCCCAACAACTATCAATGTCCTATTCATTCATACCTCCATCTGCTTCCTCTGTCACATATTATTTTGAAGCAAATCTTACCCATTGTATCACTTTACCCATAAAAGTTTCATTCTGTATCTCTAAAACTTTGTCTCTAGACCTCAGCACTATTGATGTGTGGGCTAAATAATTATTTGTTGTGGGGACAGAACTGTGTGTTGTAGGACGTTCAGTAACATTCCTGGTCTCTACCCACTAGACACCAGTCACACCCCTCGCTTCACCCCCTCAAGATTTGACAACCAAAAATGACTCCAGAAATCTACCATAAGGGTGTGGAGGCAAAATGTCAAAACTGAAAACCACTGCTGTAATAGATAAGGACTCTTTCTTTAAAAACATACACATGATACTATTCTCACACCTAAAAAAAAAAAACCGTAATTTTTTTTTGAAACAGAGTCTCACTCTGTTTCACCCAGTCTGGAGTGCAGTGGCATGGTATCAGCTCACGGCAACCTCCGCCTCCCAAGTTCAAGCGATTCTCCTGCCTCAGTCTCCCAAGTAGCTAGAATTACAAGCATGCACCACCATGCCTGGCTAATTTTTGTATTTTTAGTAGAGACAGGGATTCACCATGTTGGCCAGGCTGGTATCGAACTCCTGACATCAGGTGATCCATCTGCCATGGCCTCTCAAAGTGCTGGAATTACATGAGTGAGCCACCGTGCCCAGCTTAAATTCTTATATTAAGAGAAATTTCCTCTTATAAGCAATGTCATTAGTAATGGTTGCCTGCAAGATTGAGATGAACAAGATTCTGAAGCTTTGTCCAAGTCCAGTGGAAAGAGTGCCAAGATTTTTTTTTTTAAGATGGGGGGTCTTGCTATGTTGGTCAAGTTGGCCTTGAACTCCTGAACTCCAGCAATCCTTTTGCCAAGGCCTCCCAAAGTGTTAGGATTACAGATGTGAGCCACTGCACCTAGCCAAGACTGAGTATTGATGCTGGCCATGGGCATGTGATGGGGCAGTGCTAGTAATTTCTGTCCCTAATCTAGTTCATTCCCCTCTTTTTTAATTGAAGACTCAGTCATAAGAAATGAGATCACTACGTGTGGCTTACAGAGTACTGAGTGTGGTTATGGAATCAGGGCAGATTCAGAATCAAAGTGGGATTTTTCCTTTTTGTTTTTAATAATTCCAAGTGTTGACAAAGTGCAAGGGAAGGGGCATGTTCAGATATTATTTGTGAGAATATAAATTGGCTCAACTTTTCCAGAGAACAATTTGACAATATATAACAAAAACCTTAAAAGTATGCTTACACTTTGACCTACAAATTCCACTGCCAGAAATTTATTCCAGGGATGTGCAGAGAGACTTAGTGAAGCTTGTTTACTGCCAGGTCTATAATGATAAACCATTGGAAACATTCTATGGGTTTGACTATAGGGGATTAGCTAAACACAGAATGCTCTCCAACTGATGACCTTGCAGACATTTGAATATTACAAAACACATGAGGACATGAAAAGATGTTTGTGACATATAGGGAAGTGAAAGCAAGCAAGTCTGTATATTCAGTAAGTCTGACTTAGTAAGTATACTTAAGTATTCAGTATATCTCTCAGTAAGTGAGACTCACTGAATATATTTCAGTATATCGCTATATATATTTACTGAATATCAAGCAAGTATATTCAGTAAATCTTGCTTTCTATTTTTAAAAAAAGTTTTCCATATAAA
>NW_016107655.1:1670770-1673926 GCF_001604975.1 Cebus imitator
ACATAGTCTTGCTCTGTCACCCAGGCTAGAGTACAGTGGTGGGATCTTGGCTCACTGCAATCTCCACCTCCCAGGTTCAAGTGATTTTCCTGCCTCAGCCTTCCAAGTAGCAGGGATTACAGGTGCCTGCACCAAGCCCAGCTAATTTTTATATTTTTAGTAGAAACGAGGTTTCGCCATGTTGGCCAGGCTGGTCTTGAACTCCTGACCTCAAGTGATCCATCCACTTCAGCCTCCCAAAGCGTTGGGATTACAGGTGTGAGCCATCGCACCAGGCTCATAATTTTCTATGAGGAATCCCATATTATTTTTTAGGGTAAAAATGTTTAATAATAATGCTTTTAATTAGGCTTGCCAGATAAAATGTATCATGGGACATACTTATACTAAAATATTATTTATTATTTATATAAAATTTAAATTTAGCTGAGTGTCCTCAGTTTTTCTTTACTAAATCTTGCAAGCCCACTTTTAATGTGAAGGAATAAAAGAGAGATCTGGGTGCTGGAACCCAATGGGCTGGCCCCTGTGAAGACAGGAGAAGAATTATTATTCTAAGTCTTTTAAACAAGGAAAACAGGATTTTGGTGACCTAAGAAGGGGAAAATCAATTTGAGAGCCACGTAGTCCTTGTCTCAAATCTGGAGTCTACTACCACCATCACCACCACCACCATCATCCCACCTCACTCCCCTCCTCGTATCCTGACCTGGGTGTCCTGGAGCAAGTTACTTCTTTCCCCCCATTATCAGGAATAGTGCATATCTCGCAAGGATTAAATGAGAACATGTGTGTAAAGGCACCTTGTAAACTGCAAACTGCCAAGCAGTATGTTATTATCATGTTGTAAATTACACACACAAGGACATGTCAAACAGGAACAAAACATCTGCCGCAGACATCCACAGAATTGTTCCTTGCAGCACATTTTTGATGGCTCTCTGAGGTCAAAACAACTCAAGGTTTAGTCACTCCAGTGCTGAACCCATATATTAACATCTATCCAAATTGTTCTGTGATCCTATTTATAGCTGCACTGATCATTAAACGTTGTTGGAACATTTTGCCGCAAGTCAGTTGTTAAATAGCTTGGCGAGTCGTGTGCAACGCATGGCTCAGGGGAAGCCTGTGTGGTTTATGAGTTTGGCAGCTCATGACTCCAGGGCCTCACCTTATCCTCACACACTAGTCCTGGTCACCTTGGAAACTGCCCTATTCTAGATGCAGAGCACAGGACGCCCTGGCTGACATGGAATTAATCAGCAGTCGCCTTCTCTACTGGTCTCTGCTACTGGAAAAACATCAGTGCCTCTCAAGCCACTTTAAGGAGGATCGATGGCAGAGTTTTAAGGATCTTCCAGGGAAAATTAATATAAGAGGATTGGGTTTATGAGAGAATGGAAAAATAAAACAAGAGAGAAAGAAATTAAGGAAGAAAGAAGAAGAAAGAGAAAAAAATAAAGAGAAGAAAAAATCAGGGGATTATTAGTTCATTTTACAGATAAGGAAACTGAAACCCAAGGTTTCAAAACTTACGTATCAGAGCTGTGTTTCAAATCCAAGATAAATAAAGTTTCTTCAGGAGAAAAAAGTCTCCCCAAGAAGAATGAATTTTACAGATGTCCAAAGATATAAGGACATCATCTGTGTTTACATCCTTCAGCTAGAGAGTAAATTCCATGAAAATATATGAGGATATACCATTGGATGGACACTTTTTAAAGTGAAAAGGCTCAAAGCCAGCAAAGTGTGTTATTAAAACTCTAGCCTGCAGACATGCTGGGCGACAACAAAAAGCAATTTGTAAAATGTAACAGGAGTCATAAAAATGTTACTAGTTTTGTTCAAGTTACTGTTGCTTATAACAAATTACCCTAAAATTTAGCAGCTTAAAACAACCATTTAATGATATCCATGGATTATCCATGGATTCTGTGCGTCAGGAATCTAGACAAGGCACAGTGGGGTGACTTCTCTGCTCCTCACTGAGTAGAGCTTCAGCTGGGAAGGCTCTATGGCTGGGAGGACTTAATGGCTGGCATTGGAACCATCCAAAGGCTTGATGGGCTGAAAAATCCCAGATGGCTGCCAGTTGGTGGTAGCTGTTGGCCAGGAGCTCAACTGGACTATCCTGGGGAGCATCTATCTGTGGCCTCTCTAGCGTGGTGGTCTCAAGGTAGTTCAACTTCGTGTCTGACTCTCCCGAAAGAAAGAATCAGGCAGCAGCTGCATGGCCTTTTCTGACTAGTCACACGGTATCACTTTCACTGCATTCTCTCAATTGAATCAGTCACAGCTGGACACAATAGCTTCAGCCTATAATCCCAGCACTTTGGGAGGCCAGAGTGGGAGGATCGCTTAAGCCCAGGAGTTCAAGACTAGCCTCAGCAACACAGGACGACCCTGTCTCTATTAAAAAAAAAAAAAAATGAAAATGAAAATTGGCCAGGTGTGGTGGTGTGCATCCATAATCCCATCTACTCAGGAGGCTGAAGCAGGAGGATCACTTAAGCCCAGGAGGTCGAGGCTGCAGTGGACCATGATGGTGCTATTGCACCTTAGCTTGAGTGACAAGACAGACCTGTCTCAAAATCAAAATAAAAATTGTTTTAAAAAGTGTTGAATAGGCTAGACGCGATGGCTCACACCTGTAATCCTGGCACTGTGGGAGGCCAAGGCAGGCGGATCACCTGAGGTTGGGAGTTCGAGACCAGCCTGACCAACATGGAGAAACCTGTCTCTCCTAAAAATACAAAATTAGCCAGGCATGGTGTCACATGCCTGTAATCCCAGGTACTCTGGAGGGTGAGGCAGGAGAATCGCTTGAGCCCAGGAGCTGAGATCATACCATTGCACTCCAGCCTGGGCAACGACAGTAAAAACTCTGGCTTGAAAAAAAAAAAAAACTAAGCTGGGCACGGTGGCTCACGCCTGTAATCCCAGCACTTTGGGAGGCTGAGGTGGGCGGATCACCAGAGGTCAGGAGTTCAAGACCAGCCTGACCAATATGGTGAAACCCCATCTTTAAAAAAAAAAAGTGTTGAATATTGGCTGGGCAGAGTGGCTCACACCTACAATTCCAGCACTTTGGGAGGCCAAGGCAGCCTGATCACTTGAGGTGAGGAGTTCAAGACTAGCAGGGCCAAGATGGCAAAT
>NW_016107655.1:1674131-1687254 GCF_001604975.1 Cebus imitator
AAAAAAAAGGAAAAAAAGTAGCCAAATGTGGTGCAAGCCTGTAGTCCCAGCTACTCGGGAGGCTGAGGCATAATTGCTTGAACCTAGGAGGTGGAGGTTGCAGTGAGCTGAGATCAAACCACTGCACTCCAGCCTGGGTGACAGAGTGAGACTCTGTCTCAAAAAAAAAAAAGGGTTGAATATTGTATGTAATTTTTTGAGCACTGTACTAAATGTGTATTGCTTTTACATCACGTAAAGTTGACAAATTGTAAGCTAAGCCATTGTAAATCAGGGTCCATCTATATACATGTAAGGTCAAAGACTGAGAGAAAACACAAAATGAAAACAGTTGCTGTTTACAGGACTGGAATTATAGGTGACTTTTTTCTACCTTCTTTGTGTCAGAATTACTGTTGTTTATCTTCTTTATAATAATTTCTAAAATTTCCAAAGTCTAGGATAAAAAACATGCACAGAAAAGGAGAGCATCAGGGAGAGAGAGGATGAGTAGGGAGCGTATCAGTCTGCATAACAAACCACCCCAAAACTCCATAACTTAAAAAATTATTATTGATTGTTAAGCTCACTTGTGTGAATCAGCTGAGGTGTGGCTAATCTATACTGAGCTCACCAACCCTATGGGTTGGTTGGAGGATCTCCTCTAAACTGGGCTTGTCTGGGGCAGCTCTGTTCCCCATGTTTCCTAGTGGGCTATGGGGAGCCATATTCTTCTCATGGTGATGGCAGAGGTGTACAAAGATAAGCAGAAACACATGTGGTCTCTTGAGATCTAAGAGCAGAACTTGTGTGTCCATTTCTGCGTTGTTGATATAACCAAACCCAAAGTTTAGGGCAGGTGGCATTCACAGAGAGAAGACACTGTTAAGATACATTACAAAGGATGTGGATACAGGGAGGGATCATAAATATGGGCCAGTAATATCATCTATCAACAGGAAGGGAAAGGAAAATGAGAGACTGGACAGGATGAGAGGCAGTTCAAGGGAGGAGGTTCAAGGACACAGGGGATAACAGCTATTCTCTCATACTCCGCAAACCGGACCCCAACACACACACACACCCACACACACGCATGCACACACATGCGCACACACGAGAGAGAGAGAGAGAAGCATCTAGTCTGAACACATGGTGAAGCCTAATATCCATTTGTTTATCCATAGAGATGGGGTTTCACCATGTTGTTCAGATTGGTCTACCTAATATCCATTGCATTCCTCCTTTGCAAGAAGAAATCTGACCCAGCCCCAGCCAGAGGGGGTCGTTCCTGCCTGGTCTAATCTTATCTTTGTAAGTCCATTTGTTTGATCAGTGATTGGTTTAGGATTGGTCACATGATACCATTCAAGCCAATAAGGAGTGAGAGAAAAATCTGCCAGCCAGTAGAAGGGTTTCTCTGAAATGTTTCCTGGCTAAAAACAAAACAGAAACGAGCAAAAAGCCGCAGCCCTCCTTTTCTAAATTTTGTGAGGTCTGGACCTGCCACCACCCTCCTGCATGGCAGAGTGGACAGAAGGAAAGAACCTTAGACTTGCTGATATTGATAACAGCTGAATTCACTGCCAGAGCTGCCCTCCCTCTGGGTGACCTGACATCTGCGATGGATTTTATTTTCTCCAGGCTTATCCTCTCCCCTAGACTCCAAATGCTTTCAGCTGCCTCTGTGGCCTCTACATTCGAGTGTCTCACGTAAGTACAAACAAATTCCTCCTGGGACTTGCTGGGATTCCCTAAGAGCAGACAGAACAGAAATCGGACCCTCTGAAAATCACGCCATGAAAATGCCATTTGTTAGTGAGGTGGCAAGATACAGAGGAGAGAAAACCAGTGTGGAGCCCCAGAGTCCTCAACCTGAATCCTGACTCTGCCACATACATATCTCAGTGAAGTCCTTATGTCACCTCTCTGGGTCTCAACTTCCTCACCTGTAAAATGGGGATAATAGAGTTGAGGGAAGAATTACTGAAATAACATATGAAAAGCTCCTAGTGCACGATGCTCAGTAAATGTCAGTGATGCCCTTTGTTGGTGTGGAGAACAATAACAACATCTTGGCCAGGTGTGATGGCTCACGCCTGTAATCCCAGCACTTTGGGAGGCCGAGGCAGGTGAAGCACCTGAGTTCAGGAGTTTGAGACCAGCCTGGCCAATAGGGTGAAATCCTGTCTCTATTAAAAATACAAAAAATTAGCTGGACATGGTGGCAGGTGCCTGTAATCCAAGCTACTCAGGAGGCGGAAGCAGGAGAATCACTTGAATCCGGGAAGCAGAGGTTGCAGTGAGCCGAGATTGTGCCATTGCATTCCAACAAGACTCTGTCTCAAATAATAATAAAAATAACAAAATCTCAGTTTGGAAGGGAGTCTGACAGGAACAATAAATGATTGTATTTCCTGGATGATCATAGCAGGATCATTGCATGCCCAAATAACCATCACTGCACACTGCAAGGCATAAAGGGCCAGAACCAACTGCACTGTGCATTAGGGCGGCATATCCCAAGTGTATTCTTAGAAACTTAGCTCTCACATAGTATGAATGTTATGAAGGGGCAAAAGAAATGCTGGGATTAAACAACTTTGGGAAACATTGCTTTAACACCAAGGCAGTTTTTTTTTGTTTGTCTTTGTTGCTCTGTCGTCCAGGCTGGAGTACAGTGACACTATCTCGGCTCACTGCAACCTCCGCCTCCCGGGTTCAAGTGATTCTCCTGCCTCAGCCTCCCAAGTAGCTGGGATTACAGGCCCACACCCCTATGCCCGGCTAATTTTTGTATTTTTAGTAAAGAGGGGGTTTCACCATATTGGTCAGGCTGGCCTTGAACTCCTGACCTCAGGCCATCCACCTGCCTCGGCCTCCCAAAGTGCTGGAATTACAGACATAAACCACTGCTCCCAGCCCAAAGCAAGTTTCTTTAATGCAGGACCTCTCAGAGAATTGAACATGGTTGTACACTTTGAAGTATCCAATGAAGGATGGAATCTGCAGAATTTCCTAAACCTCTTGCTCCTGTGAGACCATCCAGCTGGGAAAGGCTGCATCAGGAAATGAGGCATCTGTCCATGTAGTGGCAAAACCACAGACACCAAGGTCAGCCTCAACTTTGCTTTCACCCTCAGTCACTGCACTGTAGAAATTATCTCCTTTTCTGCTTGGGTCTAAATGGTAACTTAAGAAACTTCAGTCACTGCTGCTCCACAGTCTTCCACAGCGTCCCCATTTACCTGCTCCTAGTGAAGCAAACCTCCAAGTTCATGGTGTTAGTAGTCTTCTAAGGCTGAGAGAAGAGAGTCATCTGCCAGGACAGAGAGAATTCTCTCTTCACATTCCCGTCCTGAAGCAGGCCCTGAACACAAGTGAGCAGAGCCGGCTTTCCCATCTCAGCCAGGCCCCTCAGCTGCTGAGTTCAGTAAATTTCAAGAGAGCTGGCTTTCTTGGGTCCTGCTATTGCCCTTTTGTATGTATGTTAATGAACTTAAAAGACCCATCGTATGTTCTAAGACTATAACTAAGAGATATAAGGAAAGGTCAGGATCTGGGGCAGACCAAAAAACCTTAGCAAAACCCTTAGACTCTGAGGAAGGGACTGCGCATAGTTCCAGAAGACCTGGGCTCCAAAGTTCACCTGTAACACACACGTGAATGAGCTATTCCTTTCTGTTGCCACCTCTCAGAATGGTCAATCATCTTGTCTCAGAAATTGACCAGATAAAACGACTGTCAGTTCTCACACAGACTTATCCTGAGTCTTTTAGTCTCAGGAATGCTGAGAAAACAGGTCTTTTCCTGAACTCTTTTAACTAGAATGAAGAAGACATTCCCAGGATGATGCCAAGTCAAAAACAGGCACTGATGAATCTTTATTTAAGCATCTACTATATGTGACAGATGTATATGGTCCTCGTCAGAGAGAAGAGCCAACTGCCCACAAATGTGTATGGCAAGGATTAATCCCAGCCATTCCTGGGACCATCACCAGCTCTTCTGGGCTATCTGCTCAGTTGCAGTTTGGAAAACTGAGCAATGTCTGCAATGTAAAGAATCCCATCCACCCAGCCCTTATCAACCCGCTCTGACTGCTGCAGCTGTGGGTGAGGCCCTTGGGAAGATTTACTTAAATATGAAGCTAGACACGGGTTTGCCTTTCATTCAACATACTTGCAGGGAACAGGCCTGGAGACAGCAGAAGAAAGGCTGGCCAACTGCTTTGTGGGTGGGCAAGGTGGACCTTTGCCTGGGAGGCAGGAGGCCTTTACAGAAACAATGGAGTGGCATGCAGCACAGGCCTTTGCATGCCCCTGAAACTTAGTTTTTTTGGTAGGGGTTTCTCTGGAAGGGCTTTTGAGGAAGAGAGGCAGACTGCTATGGTGGCCTACTGGGTCAGCAGTCCTGGCCTCACCTCTAACAGACCGGGTGATCTTGCCAGGTCATTTCCTTCCTTCCTTCCTTCCTTCCTTCCTCCCTCCCTCCCTCCCTCACTTCCTCTCTTTCTCTCCTTCCTTCCTTTCTTTCTTCTTTCTTTTGTTGGTAGAGACAGAGCTTCACCAGTTGCCTGGGCTGCTCTCAAACTCCTGGACTCAAACAATCCACCCACCTCAGCCTCCCAAAGTGTTGAGATTACAGGCGTGAGCCACCACACTGTTGTTCTAGATCTATTAGGATTTTTTATCATAGTAAAATATTATCGACATTAAGTAAATTCACAATGTTGTCTGACCATTATCACTACTTAGTTCCAGGACATTTAATCATCCCAAAAAGATACCCTATACCCATGAAGCAGTCACTTCCCATCACCCCTCCCCCTGACCCTGGCAACCACTGGGTGGCTTTCTGTCTCTATGGATTTGCCTATTCTGGATGTTTTGTATAAATGGCATCACACAATATGTGGCCTATTGTGCCTGACTCCTTCCACTTAATACACTGTTTCATGCTACAGTAATCATGCTACAGTACAGATGGTGGTCTATATTGTAGCATGTATCAGTACTTCATTCCTTTTTAATGGCTGAATAACTTTATTGTAGTGATAGATATATTTTGTTCATCCATTTATCAGTTGATGAACATTTGGGTTGTTTTTATCTTTTGATTACTGTGAATAGTGCTACTATGAACATTATAAGTTTTCCTTTTTTTTTTTTTTAGACAGACTCACTCTGTCACTCAGACTGGAGGGTAGTAGTGTGATCTCGGCTCACTGCAACCTCTGCCTCCCGGTTCAAGCAATTCTCCTGCCTCAGCCTCCCGAGTAGCTGGGACAACAGGCGCATGCCACCATACCTGGCTAATTTTTTTTATTTTTTAGTAGAGACGGGGTTTCACCATGTTGGCCAGGCTAGTCTCCAACTCCTGACCTCAGGTGATTCACCCACCTCAGCCTCCCAAAGTGCTGGGATTACAAGCGTGAGCCACTGTGCCTGGCCACATTACAAGTTTTCAATTAGATACCTGTTTTTAATTTTTTTGACTATAAACCCAGGAGTAGAATTGGGGGTCATAAGGTAATTCTATGTTTAGCTTATGAGAAACCTCCCAACTGTTTGTCATAGTGTCTGCATCGTTTTATGTTCCCATCAGCAATGTAAGGGAGTTCCAATTGCCCCACGTCGTTGCCAAAAGGAGAATTTTTTAAAGCAGGAGGCCACTTAGTAATCAAACCTTTTCTTCTAATGAAATCTTTCTTGGAAACTCTCTGTAATAAAATAGATTAAAAATTAAAAGAAACTGCTGGGGTAAAGGTGATAGCACTTCCGAAGACTCTTCTAGGATTCCAAGGGCACAATTTAAAAACCGCTTGCTGCAAATCTAGGGTTTGCTAGATTCTTCCCTGAAAGGAATCTGAAGACCCTGTTTTCTCCCTCTCTCTAAGGTCCATCCACCTGGTCCCTGGAAGTAGGTATAGCTTGAAGAAGGTTCTTCCCATCTGTATTCCATTTGAGGCTACAGTGCTCCTCAAGCTGTGGCATGGGACCCACTTTCAGAAGAAATCACCTGGTTATTGTTAAAATGAAAATTCTGGGCTGGGTGCAGTGGCTTGCATCTGTAATCCCAGCACTTTGGGAAGCCAGGGCGGGTGGATCACTTGATCCCAGGAGTTCAAGACCAAACTAGGCAATATGATGAGACCCTCTCTTTATAAAAATTTTTTAAAAATTAGCCAGGCATGGCAGCACATACTTGTGGTCCCAGCTACTCAGGAGGCTGAGGTGGGAGGATCACTTGAGCCTGGGAGGTTGAGGCTGCAGTGAGCCATTATCATACCACCACACTCCAACCTGGCCAACAGTGAGACCCTATCTCAAAAAAACTAAATAAATAAATATATAAAATTGTAAATAAATAAATAAATAAATAAAGCCAGGCGCAGTGGTTTACACCTGTAATCCTACCATTTTCGGAGGCCAAGGCTGGCGGATCATGAGGTCAAGAGATTGAGACCATCCTGGCCAACATGGTGAAACCCCATCTCTACTAAAAATACAAAAATTAGCCAAGCATGGTGGTACGCGCCTGTAGTCCCAGCTACTCAGGAGGCTGAGGCAGGAGAATCGGTTCAACCCAGGAGGTGGAAGTTGCGGTGAGCCAAGATTGCGCCACTGCACTCTAGCCTGGTGACAGAGCACGTATCCATCTCAAAAAAAAAAAAAAATTTTTTTTAAGAAATTCTGGGACCCCACTCCAGACGTATAGTATGGGAATCTTCTTAGGGTGAACCTAACATTTGCATTTTTTACATACTTCCCAGATGATATTTGTAAGGGTTATTGCTGAGTTTAGAATGAGGAAATTGAGACCAGCATAAGCCAATTTATTTAACTCCCGGGCGAGGTTCCACGGTCCCGGGGGAAGGGGCCAGGGAAGTCTCACCAGCTTCCTGGGGTGTGGGGTTTTTATGGCTAGAAGGACCGAGCAACAGCTGGGTGCTCTGATTGACTCCAGGGGAACGGGATTGAGAGGAGGCGGGCCGCTATTGGTTGGCGGGTTGTTGGGCGGGTTTTCCGGTGGGACAGCCACCAGGAGCCTTGCATCAGCTGGAGCCTTCCAGGGGAACCATGCGGCAGAGCTCGGTGCCGAGTGCAGAGCCTGGTGCGGGTGCAGAGCCTGGTGCCGGGTGCAGAGGTGGGTGTGTCCAACCTCCTGGCGAGGCAACCGGCCTTATAATATTGATGCCCTAAAATCGCAGCACCACTAACGGGAAAGGACCGAGAGGTGAGAGGCGGGAGAGTAAATGGGGGAGGCTGACGGAGACCAGAATGCCACCACCCCTGTGTCCTTGTGAACGCCCTTCTCTGCTCTCTGAATGGGAGGAAGAAGCTAGATTTACTTTGGGATCCAGGTGCCAACTGGGGCTACCTCAAGATCATCTTGGCACCACTCCCTGTGCACAGGACTGTGAAGGTCAGTCCTGAAGGAAAAGGACCCTCTCATGCCCCTCAGGAACTGTGTACAGTGTTGTTTAGCTTTATTTATTTATTTATTCATTGAGACGGTCTGCTCTTGTAGCCCAGGCTGAAATGCAGTGGCACTATCTAGGCTCACTGCAACCTCCACCTCTTGGGTTCAAGCGATTGTCCTGCCTCAGCCTCCTGAGTAGCTGGAATTACAGGCGCCTACCACCTGCCTGGGACACACCCAGCTAATTTTTGTACTTTTTGTAGAGATGGGGTTTCGCCATGTTGGTCAGGCTGGTCTTGAACTCCTGACCTCAGCTGATCTGCCCACCTCTGCTTCCCAAAGTGCTGGGATTACAGGTGTGAGCCACCACACCTGGCCTTTTTTTTTTTTTTTTTTTTTAGACAGAATCTCACTCTGTCACCAGGCTGGAGTGCAGTGGGGCAATCTCAGCCCACTGCAACCTCTGCCTCCTGGGTTCAAGCGATTCTCCTGCCTCTGCCTCCCAAGCAGCTGCGACTAAAGGCATGTACCACCATGCCCAGCTAATTTTTGTATTTTTAATAGAGACAGGGTTTCACCATGTTGGCCAGGATGGTCTCGATCTCCTGACCTCATGATCTGCCCACCTTGGCCTCCCAAAGTGCTGGGATTACAACCGTTAGCCACCTCACCCAGACAGTGTTTAGCATTTCTAAGTGCTGTTATTTTTTCTAATGATGCTTATTATGGCTACTTTTTTGAAATTGGAAAATTTCAAATATAGAAAATCAGTCATAAAGCAATGACTGTTTATGTGAGTTTAAGCAGCATTAGGCAATGCTTCGTTTGTGCTGAGAATCAACATTATTTACTTTGGGAATCTTGCCGAGATTTCTGTTAACTCATTTATGCACAGTTTCTCCTCCCAGCCTTATGACCCAACGTAGTTATTCCCAGCTGATGCAGGGAACAAGAAAAAGCATCATACACAGACCCAGCCTTGTGCACTGAACTCACCAAGGCCATGAAGGTCCCCTACTTTAGCCACTCCCCCAGGGAAGAAACCCCCTCTTCAGGTTTTGCTGGGACTCATCCAAGAATGAATAGCTCCCCCATTTCAGTGATCCATTGCTGTGTAACAAATCTTGCCAAAACAAAGTAACTTAAAACAACCACCATCATCTTCGCTTTGACCACTGTTTGGATTGGCCAAGCTTGACTGAGCAATTCTGCTCCATGTGATGTCAGCCGGGGCTGCAGCCGTAGGGGACCTGAACTGTGCTGAGAAGTCCTACATGACTTATTCAGATGGCTGTCTGTTCACTGGGAGCTTAACTAGGGCTGTTGACTGAAATGTCTCCACCTGGCTTCTTTGTGTGGCTTGAGCTTCCCACAGTATAGCAGCTGGGCTCTGAGCAGGAGTATCCTAAGAGCAAGTATTCTAAGAGGGAGGGAGTGCGAGACTCTGTCTCAAAAAAAAAAAAAAAAAAAAGTGCAAAGCACGGATGGATTTGGAATTCAGTTCTAGCTCTAGGGTCTTGAACCAGTTACTTAATCTCTTAGAACCTCATCTTCTCCATCCACCTAATGAAAATAATGCCTTCCTCATCAGACTTATGTAAAGATTAGAGATAGCATATATAAAGCCCTTCTCACAGCTCTTCATAAACAGGAGTAGGTCATGATCATGGACACTCCAACACTGTAGGCCTGGGATCACCCTTGAAAATACAGGCTGGTTGGGTGCAGTGGCTCACGCCTGTAATCCCAGCACTTTGGGAGGCAGAGGTGGGTGGATCACTTGAGGTCAGGATCTTGAGACCAGCCCGGCCAACATGGTGAAAGCCTGTCTTTATTGAAAAAATACAAAAATTATCTGGGCATGGTGGCCATTGCCTGTAATCCCAGCTACTCTGGAGGCTGACGCAGAAGAATCGCCCGAACCTGGGAGGCGGAGGTTGCAGTGAGCCGAGATCGCACCACTGCACTCCAGCTGGGCAACAGAGCGAGACTCCATCTCAGGAAAAGAAAGTAAATGCCGGATCTTTCCACTCTCTCTCCCAGGCTCATACAAATTCCTGAGTTGCCATCCTGGTTTTTAAAACAAGTTTGTGTGTGTGTGTGTGTGTGTGTGTTGTCTTTAATGGGATCCTACAAGACTAGATGCAGAAATCAGAAACTATGACATGACTCCTCAGAATTTACCTTTAAGGAAAAAAACCTTGCACGTGCTAAAAGATATTTATAGAAAAATGCTCCTTGCAACAGTACAAAGAACATGTTATTAATAGCACATTACAACCTAAATATGTAATGATAGGGGATGGAGGCTGGGCGCTGTGGCTCACACCTGTAATCCCAGCACTTTGGGAGGCCAAGGTGGGTGGATCACGAGGTCAGGAGTTCCAGACCAGTCTGACCAACAGCTACTAAATACAAACAGCTACTAAAAATACAAAACAGCCAGGTGTGGTGGCATGTGCCTATAATCTCAGCTACTCAGGAGGCTGAGGCAAGAGAATCGCTTTAACCGGGGAGGTGGAGGTTATAGTGAGCCGAGATCGCGCCACTGCACCCAGCCTGGGCAACAGAGCAAGACTCTGTCTCAAAAAAAAAAAAAAAAAATAGGGGTTGGAATGTTGAGACATGATACCTCCATATTCTGCTGGATATTAGCTGCTAATTAAGATATCAATGATCTGATCATCATTCCTCTTAAGGGGAAATTCTAAGGTAGGGAAGCTCTCCTGCTTTTCACTACAGAATCAGGAAGAAAGCAGATATACTCACTCCCTGCTCCCTGGCAGGCAAGGTACAGGCATGTGAGCTGAGTGTGGTTGAGTGAGACGCTCCTGCCTAAGGCTTTGCCCACAAAGATAGAGGAACCATGAGTGACTTTCAAGATTGTCATGTTGGTAGTAAAGCCTAGCTTCCAGGGACATGGACATAGATGTCTGGTGGAACAGAGCCACCTTCCCAGAGCCACCAGGCTAGACTATGAGAACTGTGATGTGTGAGAGACACACATTGGAACTATGATGTGTGAAAGAAAGAAAGTATATTCATTAAACCACTCCAGGTTGGGGTCTCTTTGTGACAGCAGCTTTACCTTACCTTACTTGTGGTGATATTAAAGCATGGCCACAAATTCTTTGGCACTCCTCCCATTGAGAAGCGGAGTCTATGTCTCCTCCCTTAGCATCTGAGCAGAATTATGACCACTTGGATCAATGTAATATGATGAAAGTGATCCTATTTGACTTCCAAGGCTAGGTCACAAAAGGCCACATATCTTCCTTTCTGTTTGATGGAATGTTAGCCTCTAGAACACCAAGCAGCCTTTTGTAAGAAGTTTGACAACAGGGCCGGGCGCAGTGGCTCAAGCCTGTAATCCCAGCACTTTGGGAGGCCTAGGTGGGCAGATCACCTGAGGTTGCAAGACCAGCCTGACCAACATGGAGAAACCCGTATCTAAAAAAAAAAGAAGTTCAACAACACAGTCAGGGTGCAGTAGGTGCACGCCTGTAATCCCAGCACTTTGGGAGGCCGAAGTGGGTGGATTACTTGAGGTCAGTTTGAAACCAGCCTTGCCAACATAGTAAAACCCTGTCTCTACTAAAAAATACAAAAATTAGCCAGGTGTGGTGGTGGATGCCTCTAATCCCAGCTAATCAGCAGGCCAAGGCAGGAAAATTGCTTGAACCTGGGAGGTAGAGGTTGCAATGAGCTGAGATGATGCCACTGCATGCCAGCCTGGGCAACAAGAGCAAAAACTTCATCTCAAAAAGGAAAAAAGAAAGAAAAGGAAATTAGACAACCCAGAGGCTGCCACACTGTAAGGAAGCCCAAGCTGCAAGAGTCCCAGCTCAGCCCAGGGTTCAGATTATCCCAGCCCAGGGCCCTAAACATGTGAATGAAATGTTCCAGATGATTCCATTCCCTCTCCCCATATCCCAGCCTGTCATGTCATTCCAAGTTGGAGTTTTTCCCACTAAGGTCCCAGACATGGTGGTATCATCCCTGCTCTGCCCTGTCAGAATTTCTCACATACAGAATTTATGAGCATAATGAAATGGTGGTTGTTTTACTCCACCTAAGTTTGGTGAATTCTTATATTACAATAGGTAATGGAACACTTAACTAATGGCCAGGCGCGGTGGCTCACATCTGTAATCCAAGCACTTTGGAGGCCAAGGCGGGCGGATCACCTGAGGTCGGGAGTTCAAGACCAGCCTGACCAACATGGTGAAATCCCGTCTTTATAAAAAAAAAAAAAAAAAATATATATATATATATATATATATATATATATATATATATAAAGAAAAAAAGGAAAAAAAAAAAAAAAAAAATATATATATATATATATATATATATATATTTATATATAAAGAAAAAAAGGAAAAAAAAAACAACTAACATATGATAGATTCTGTGGGCTATCCAAAATACTTCCAAAAAATTTGTTTTGGCTGACCAACTTAACGAGTACTGGTTTCTGTTGTCACAATCAAGAATCTTGGTTGATTATATATACATATATATATATATATATATATACACACACACACACACACACAATAAAACACTGTGCAACCTTCAAACTAATGATGTAATTCTATATTAATTGTCATGAAAAGATGTTCCAACTGTAATTTTAAGTGCAAACAGTAAGTTCCAAAACAGTATGTACAGAGTAGCTTCATTTTGAAAAAATGTATTACTTTTGCATAGAATAAATTCCAGGGTGTTATCTACCAAAAATATATGGTGATTACCTCAGGATATTGGCATGATAGTTGCTTTTTTGTGCTTAACTGTATTTTCTATTTTTTCTATAATGAACATCAGTTTCTTATGTAATTTTTATCTTACATAATTTTTAAATTAAAAATATTTTTTAAAAAAAGCAAGGGTTACAGATCCAGGAATTTAAGAGTGCCTGAACTACCCCTCCACCTCTGGAGATTTAGTAAATTTCCAAAGGGAGACCCCAAAGTGTAATCTTTAAAGAGTATGCTAGCCCCGAGTAATTCCTCCCCTCCACATATATATGTGCATGTGCATGTGTAGTGTATATGTACATGTGTATGTAGTGTGTATATATATGCATGTACACACACATACACATATATACATATATATACACACACACATATACATGTGGAGGGGAGGAATTACACACACACACACACATATATATATATGCTGCTCTTCACTTTAAGAAGTCTTTTTCCCTCTCTCCTTATATCTGAACTGGCCTGTGACTGCATTGGCTATAAAATGCATCATAAGATATTCAAGGACATCTGAATTTCAGGCCTCAGGAAGACTGGTAGCTTCTGTTTCCTTCCTCTTACTATGCCTGTCCTTGGGATGTTCTTTTTTCTTTCTTTCTTTTTTTTTTTTTTTTTAGGGGTGAAGTCTTGCTCTGTCACTGGGCTGGAGTACAGTGGCTTGATCTCGGCTCACCGAAGCCTCTGCGCCCCCCGTACCCCCCGTTCAAATGATTCTCCTGCCTCAGCCTCCCAAGTAGCTGGGACTACAGGCATGCACCACTATGCCCAGCTAATTTTTGTATTTTTAGTAAAGTCAGGGATTTTCACCATGTTGGTCAAGATGGTCTCAATCTCTTGACCTCAAGTGACCCACCCACATTGGCCTCCCAGTGCTAGGATTACAGGCATGAGCCACCATGCCTGGCCTTTTCTTTTCTTTTCTTCCTTCAACTCTTTTTTTT
>NW_016107655.1:1687304-1690194 GCF_001604975.1 Cebus imitator
AATCTTGGCTCACTGCAACCTCCACCTCCTGGGTTCAAGCAATTCTCCTGCTTCGGCCTCCTGAGTAGTTGGGATACAGGCACTTGCTCCCAGGCCAGGCTAATTTTTGTATTTTTAGTAGAGATGGGGTTTCACCATGTTGGCCAGGCTGGTCTTGAACTCCTGACCTCAAGTGATCTGCCCGCCTTGGCCTCCCAAAGTGCTGGGATTGCAGGCATGAGCCACCACACCTGGCCAGCAATAGATATCTTGTACAGGTCATTTGTTACACCCCAACAGATAACACAAAAAGGGACATTAGTGGATCATGTTCTTTGCCCTGTTGTGTGTATTTTGTATAAATGTATGGGGTAAACAATACTTAAAATTTTAAAAATGGGCCAGTCATGGTGGCTCATGCTTATAATCCCAGCACTTTGAGAGACCGAGGTGGGCGGATCACGGGGTCAAGAGATTGAGACCATCCTGGCCAACATGGTGAAACCGTGTCTCCACTAAAAATAGAAAAATTAGCTGGGCATGGTGGCGCACACTTGCAGTCCCAGCTACAGGCTCAGGCAGGAGAATCACTTGTTCCCTGGAGGCAGAGGTTGAAGTGAGCAGAGCGTCACCCACTGCACCCCAGCCTGGGTGACAGAGTGAGACTAGTGTAAGTTTTGTCACATGAATGCATCATGTAGTAGATCTTCTATTTTTTTTTTTTTTTTTTGAGACAGGGCCTCACTCAGACATCCAAGCTGGAGTACAGTGGTGTGATCATAGCTCACTGAAGCCTCAATCTCCTGGGTTCAAGCGATCCTCCCATCTCAGCCTTCCAAGTAGCTGGGACTACAGGGTTGCATCACCATGCCCAGCTAATTTTATTTCTTCAGATATGGGGGTCTCCCCATGTTGCTCAAGCTGGTCTCAAACTCCTGGGCTGAAGCAATCTGCCAGCCTCAGCCTCCTGAAGTGGTGGGATTTCTTTTTTTTTTCTTTTCTTTTCTTTTTTTTTTTTTTTTTACTTTGACCTGCCATGTCTTAATATTTACCTGATTTCAAGCATGAGCCACCACTTCCAGCCTGCCCTGCTTTAAACAGCTGTGATGATCATTCTGTTTGGGGATTTCTTTTCCTTTCCTGAAAATCATCCTGAGGGAATTTTGCTCCTAGAGTTTCTGGAGAGCAGTACTGGGCAGGTCCCCTGGCTGCTGCTGGGTGAACATTCCAATGCCAATTGTTTTCCAAGCTTTAACAATACTGCCCTTGGACTCCCTTGGGTCCTCTAACCTATTTCCAAATGCTCTCTGAGGTGGCCCTTATTTCTCTGAAGGCCTGAGGTGTTTACCTGGGATGCTTACATAGTCTTCTCTATTAGAAAAGATCCCTGATGTCTGGCAGCATGAGATCTGTGCAAAGAACAGTCCACGGGGTGCATGGCCTACAGGGCACGCAGGTGCAGAAGTCTGAGTGGGCCACTCCTTGACCTCAAAATCTTTTTCAAACAGGCACCAAGTTATCAGCTCTCACCCTTTGGGTGTGATTCATTCACCTGAGAGGGACAATTCTTCACCGGTACTTTCTTTTAAGTGAGTTTATTGAAAACATTTTTTTCTGCTGGGGTAGCATGAGATAAGTTTGAACATAATCCCAGGTGAGCACAGAAGGCAGGTGGGGCCCAAAGCTGACCCTGGCTCCACTTCATAATGTCATGTTAGACGGATCCTGATCCGTCTACAGAGAGTCAGGCTGCAGGGCTACACCCATGCCGAGCACCCCAGCATGCTCAAGAGCAGGCCCCAGTGTACACCAGAGACCCAGAGATACATTGCAAAGTAGGTAAGATGCAATTAACATGTACTGAGTGAATTTGTTTCCCAAGGCTGCCATAACAAAGCCCATAAACTGGGTGGCTTAAAATAACAGAAATGTATACTCTCACAGCTCTGGAGAGTAGAAGTCCAAATTTAGGTGTCACCGGCTTGGGTCCTTCAGACAGCTATAAGGGAGAATCTGTTCGTGACCTCTCTCCTCACCTCTGGTGTTTTGCAGGTGATCTTTGTGCTTCCTTGGCTTGTTGATGCATGACTCCAGTCTCCTCCTTCATCTTCACATGGCTTTCTCCTGGTGTGCATATCTATCTCTGTGTCCAAACTATCCACCCTAATATCTTCACCTTCACTTAATCATCTGCAAAGACCCCATTGCCAAATAAGGCCACATTCATAGGCACTAGGGGTTAGAACTTCAAGATATTTCCAGGGAATGCAATTCAATCCTTCAATCCCTAACACTGAACAATTAGCAACAATGGTTAATAGCAGGCCGGCCTCAGTGGCTCACACCTATAATCCCAGCACTTTCGGAGACTGAGGCATGTGGATCACCTGAGGTTAAGAGGTAGAGACCAGCCTGACCAACATGAAGAAACCCCCTCTCTTCTCTACTAAAAATACAAAATTAGCCGGGCATGGTAGCACATGCCTGTAATCCCAGCTATGTGGGAGGCTGAGGCAGGAGAATGGCTTGAACCTAGGAGGCAGAGGTTGTGGTGAGCTGAGATCTCATCATCACACTCCAGCCTGGGCAATAAGAGCAAAACTCTATCTCAAAAAATAAATAAATAATAACATATCTATGAAATACCAGGCACTGCCATAATAGTCATTTTGTATACATTATTCTTAAATTTTCTTTTCTTTTCTTTTTTTTAAGATGGAGTCTCACTCTGTCGCCCAGGCTGGAGTGCAGTGGCAAGATCTCGGCCTACCGCAACCTCCGTGTCCCAGGTTCAAGCCACTCTCCCGCCTCAGCCCCCCTGAATAGTTGGGATCACAGGCATGCACCACTATGCCTGGCTAATTTTTGCATTTGTAGTAGAGACAGAGATGGGGTTTCACTATGTTGGCCA
>NW_016107655.1:1690844-1699416 GCF_001604975.1 Cebus imitator
GGGGTTTCACCATGTTGACCAGGATGGTCTCAAGCTCTTGACCTCGTGATCCACCCGCCTCGGCCTCCCAAATTATTCTTAATCCTTACAAAGATTTCCTCATTTTATAGCTGTAGAAACTGAGGATAAGAAAACTTATGGGGCATATACTAAATTACATAGCTAGAAAGTACACACTCTGGAATCAGATAGCCTGGCTTCACCACTTACCCCGTGAAGCCTTTGTCAAGTTATTTTACCTCTCTGTGCTTCGGTTTCCTCATTTGTAAAATGAGGCTAATCATCATACCTCTATTCATGCTGAGTTGTTGCAAGCATTTTAAACAAGTGCACAGATCCTGGTACACAGAAATTACTGAATTCATGGTAGTTGTTATTATAAGTCGTAGAATCAAGATTTAAATCTATATCTCCTTAGCTCCAATTTCTTCATTCTTTTCTTTCTGATCCAGCATAATCAGGTGTCAGGCACTTCAGTGTCCATGATCTCATGGAATCCTCATAATACCTCTGTGAGGTGAGTATTTAGGTCTAGCTTTTATGTTTGCAGGAAACAAGGCACAGAGAGGTGAGGTGACTTGACCGAGGTCATCCAGTAAATAAAGCATTCTATTCTAGCTCCACCGATTCGAATATTTCTTCCACTATGTTACCTGTCATCCCAATGCATGGAGGTTCACCAACATAATATAGTGGAACATTTTCCTCTACGATGGTTTTCTAACAGCCTCTATATCTAAGGTATTAAGTCAGGATTATGACCTAAGTCAGGGGCCCAACCTGAGACTATGGAAGGCAAAGGGTTCTGTTTCCATAAGAGTCAGCTCCTGCCAGGTTCAGAAAGCTCAGGCCACAGGATATGTTGTTAACTCTTGAGAAAGTCCACAGGAGAAGGAAGCTGTCTCTTTCTCCCTCTTTTTCTCCCTCTCTCTCCCCTGCTCCCACACCACACAAACACACACACACACGCTGCTTATAAGAGGCTTCACCCTTGGGACAAGCAACTAACTATTGAAAAGATATGGGTTACATAAGACTTCCGTTAGGAAGCCTGAAAAGTGAGAACCAGCTGTGATATGGATTGGATCTGTGTCCCCGCCAAATCTCATGTTGAAACGTAATCCCCAGTGTTGGAGGAGGGGCCTGGTGGGAGGTGTTGGGTCATGGGGGCGGATCCCTCATGGCTTGGTGCTGTCCTTGCGGTAGTGGGTAGTGAGATCTGGTTGTTTAAAGTGAGTGGCACCTCCTCTACTCTCTCTTGCCCCTGTGTTTGCTGGGTGACGTGCAGGCTCCAGGCTTTGCCTTCCACTGGGAGTAAAATCTCCCTGAGGCCTCTCCAGAAGCTGAGTCCTGATGGCAGCACCATGCTTCCTATACAGCCTGCAGACACATAAGCCAATTAAACCTCTTTTACTATAAATCACCCAGTTTCAAGTATTTCTCTATATCAATGCAAGAACAGCCTAACACAAGCTGCTAGGTCCAATTCAGTTTCCCGGCAGACCAGTATAGGGAGGATTCCAAAAGACAAAAATAGAAAGAAACCCCAAAAATGCAAACACCTCAGAGAGGAATGCTTTTGGGTTTCTTCATCAGGATAGACAGAAAGTTAGAGCAGCAGAGGCTTCTTGCTGGAGCTTTCCCTGACCCTCCCTCTACCACCTCTGCCCAGCGGCTCTCCACACCACAGCTTAGTCCTACAGACACTGGGGAGAACAGACATTTCAGTAGCTACCCAGGGGCCTCATCTGGCCCTTAGACATGTTTTTTAACCTGAACACATTTTTAAGTAGTTGTTAACATTTTTAAAGTATGAGATTTTTTTTTTTTTGAGACGGAGTTTCGCTCTTGTTACCCAGGCTGGAGTGCAATGGCGCGATCTTGGCTCACCGCAACCTCCGCCTCCTGGGTTCAGGCAATTCTCCTGCCTTAGCCTCCCGAGTAGCTGGGATTACAGGCACGCGCCACCATGCCCAGCTAATTTTTTGCATTTTTAGTAGAGACGGGGTTTCACCATGTTGACCAGGATGGTCTCGATCTCTTGACCTCGTGATCCATCCGCCTCGGCCTCCCAAAGTGCTGGGATTACAGGCATGAGCCACCGCGCCCGGCAAAGTATGAGATTTTACATAAGAATCTGGATTTTTAGGCCAGGTGCGGTGACTCACACCTGTAATCCCAGCACTTTGGGAAGCCGAGGTGGGTGGATCACTAGGTCAGGAGTTCGAGATCATCCTGGTCAACATGGTGAAACCTTGACTCTACTAAAAATACAAGAATTAGCTGTGTGTGGTGGCAGACGCCTGTAATCCCAGCTACTCGGGGGGCTGAGGCATGAGAATGGCTTGAATCAGGGAGTCGGAGGTTGCTGTGAGCCGAGATCGTGCCAGTGCACTCCAGCCTGGCGACAGATCAAGACTCTGTCTCAAAAAAACAAAAACGAAAACAAGAATCTGGATTTTTGTTGTTTTGTTTCTTTTTGAAAAATCAAAGGTTCTGTCCAGGTGACTGTATTCTTGAGTGGTGTGAGCTGGAGTTGGGTCATGGCTGCCTCCTGATTATTTTTATGACGTGACCACTAATCTTGCCTGGTCCCTGCAAGAATTTGGGTTTTTCACTTCAGGCCAACTGCGACCTCACCTCTGCCTGTCAAATGAAACAGATGTGGCTTCACCTTGGCATTCAAAATTCTTTCTAAGCATGGCTTATACCACTCATGACTTCACTTCATTCAAAATTTTTCTACTCCTTCATCCTCTAACAGATCTCTTATTTTCCCACATTAATGGCTTTTCTAGTGATTTTTATTTCCTCTAACATGTCTTCTTGGCCTGGCATGGTGACTCATACCTGTAGTCCGAGCACTTTGGGAGGCCAAGGTGGGTGGATTGCCTGAGCTCAGGAGTTTGAGATCAGCCCGGGCAACACAGTGAAACCCCATCTCTACTAAAATACAAAAAAATAAATAAATAAATTAGCTAGGCTTGGTGGTAGGTGCCTGTAATCCCAGTTACTTGGAAGTCTGAGGTAGGAGGATTGCATGAACCCAGGAGGTGGAGGTTGCAGTGAGCCAAGATCACGCCACTGCACTCCAGCCTGGGAGACAGAGAGACTACTTCTCAAAAAAAAGATGTCTTCTTTCCGAACTTGGCCTTGGAACTTTTCCACATCCTTTAAAATTCATATGAAGGCCTTGCAGAATCTCCCAAATAAAGTTTTACAAACTTTCTTTCCTTTGATACTCCAAAGCAAAAATGCCTATAATGCCAGCATTTTGAGAGGCTGAGGTGGGCAGATTACTTGAGTTCAGGAGTTTGAGACCAGCCCGGCCAACATAGTGAAACTCCATCTCCACTAAAAATACAAAACTAAGCCAGGCATGGTGGTGGGCACCTGTATCCCAGCTACTCTGGAGACTGAAGCAGGAGAATTGCTCAAACCTGGGAGGTGAAGGTTGCAGTGAGCCCAGATTGCACCACTGCACTCCAGCCTGGGCAACACAGCCAGACTCTATCTCAAAAATAAAATAAACACACTTTACATATACATCTTTTTTTGTTTTAGATGAATTCTCTCTCTGTCACCCAGGCTGGAGTACAGTGCCGTGATCTAAGCTCACTGCAACCTCCACCTCCCTGGTTCAAGCAATTCTCCTGCCTCAGCCTCTTGAGTAGCTGGGATTACAGGTGCGCACTACCACGGCCAGCTATTTTTTGTATTTTTAGCAGAGATGGGGTTTCGCCATGTTGGCCAGGCTGGTCTCAAACTCCCGACCTCAGGTGATTCACCGGCCTCAGCCTCCCAAAGTGCTGGGATTGTATAATAGGTATGAGCCACCCCACCCAGCTATATTATTTTATTTTATTTTACTTTACTTTATTTTATTTTATTTTATTTAGAAGGAGTCTCACTCTATTGCCTAGGCTGGAGTGCAGTGGTGCAATCTCAGCAGGCTGGAGTGCAGTGGCGCAATCTCAGCTCACTGCAATCTCTGCCTCTCAGGTTCAATCAATTCCTGCCTCGGCCTCCCAAGTAACTGATTACAGGCGTACACCACCACACCCAACTAATTTTGTATTTTTAGCAGAGACGGGGTTTCACCATGTTGGCCAGGCTGGTCTCAAACCCCTGACCTCAAGTGATCCACCCGCCTTGGCCTCCCAAAGTGCTAGAATTCCAGGTGTAAGCCACCATGCTGGACCTATATCTTTTAAATGATCAAACCAATCATGAAATGCAGGCAAAATTGTCATCCCAATTTTAGAGATAAGGAAATTGCAGCTCAGAAAATTTAAGTGCCTGCCTGGCATAAGATCACCAACTGTGTCTGACTCCAAGAACCCCCACCCCCGATAGTAACTATACAAAAACATTGCTTATTTTTGTTTTCTAAAGTCCAAAGGACATAACTTTGTTCTCTTCCCTTGGCTCTGCCTGCTTCCTTCTCTAGCAGTATCTGCATGCCTCTGGAGCCTTCTGCTCAGCCTAGAGACAACTCCAACCCAAACAAAACTCAGCATCTTCCCAGATAAACACTTTGATAATTTAACTTTACAACAAATGTTAATATTAATATTACAACTTTCGTTGACTGAACTTCTGCTTGCAAAGGAAGGAAAAAATATATATATTACATCTTTCAGACGGTTGCTGAGGTACGTTAAAAATGGCTACAAATGGCCAGGCAAGGTGGCTCACACCTATAATCCCAGAACTTTGGGAGTCCAAGGTGGGTGGATCACGAGGCCAGAAGTTCAAGACAAGCCTGGCCAATATGATGAAACCCTGTCTCTACTGAAAATACAAAAATTAGCAGGGCATAGTGGCACATGCCTGTAGTCCCAGCTACTCAGGAGGCTGAGGCAGAAGAATCACTTGAACCTGGGAGGCGGATATTACAGTGAGCCGAGATTATGCCACTGCACTCCAGCCTGGGTGACAGAGCGGAACTCCATCCCCCCACCAAAAAAAATGGCTAGGAATTCTGCAACATTCCTTCCATGGAGGTGTGGGGTCTCTGCACACTCCCCTTGAATCGGGGCAGGCTCTGTAACCACTGGAACAATAGAACAGAGTAGAAGTGAGCCTGGTTATGGTGGCTGATGCCTGTAATCCTAGAATTTTGGGAGGCCGAGGTGGGCAGATCATTTGAAGTTAGGGGTTCAAGACCAGCCTGGCCAACATAGTGAAACCCCATCTCTACTAAAAATACAAAAATTATTTGAGTGTAGTGGCACACACCTGTAGTTCTAGCTTCTTGGAAGGCTGAGGCAGGAGAATCATTTGAACCTGGGAGGCAGAGGTTGCAGGGAGCTAAGATCAGGGACTGCACTCCACACTCCAGCCTGGGCAACAGAGAGGGACTCTGTCAAAAAAAATAAATAAATAAAAGAACACAGCAGAAGTGATTCTGTGCCAGTCTCTAGGCCCAGGTCTTAAGAATCTGGCAGCTTCCTCTTTCCTTCAGACACTCTAGAAGTCCTGAGCCACCTTGCAAAAATGCATTTACATTGAGACCTCCATACTGCAGAGGCCACAGGTAGGACTGAAGAGCATAAATAAATAAATAGATAAATAATAAAGAGAAGAAATAAAAGAGTTCCAACTGCATGCAGCCTTCCAGCCAGCCTCAACAAGGTACTAGCGCTATGAATAAGGAAGGCGTCTTGACCCTCCACATCAGTCCAGTCATCAGATAGACTATTGAATAGCCTTAGTAAATGCCACAGGGAGTGGAAGAACTGCATGGCTGAGACTTGCCCAAATTCCTAACTTTCAAACTGAAATGTAATGAAGTAGTTGTTTAAGCCACTAACTTTCAGGCCAGTTTGTTACATCGCAATAGATAACTGAAACAGTTGGGAACATAAAAGAGACCTGCCTGCCTCCACCTCCCAAAGTGCTGGGATTACAGGCGTGAGCTACTGTGCCCAGCCCTGTGAATTACCTTATCCAGTACTGAAAACGATCAAACTTGTATTTTACCCTGATTTTTCTTTCTTTCTCTTTTTTCAGAGGCAGGTCTCACTCTGTGACCCCAGCTGGAGTGCAGTGTCGCAATCTTAGCTCACTGCAACCTCTTCTGGACCCAAGTGACCCTCCCACCCCCACCCACTGTGTCAGCCTCCAGAATAGCTGGGACTAGAGGCATGAGCCACCATGCCTGGCTAATTTTTGGCCTCAAGCAATCCTCCTTCCTTGGCCTCCCAAAGCATCGGAATTACAGGGATGTGTCACCACTCCTGGCCCACATTTTAAAAGCGAAGATTCAGTGATGACGGTAAGGAGCTTAAAACAAAAAGGGAAACAAAAATAAAAAAGAAGAAAACTAAAGCCCAGAGAAGTTAATGAGCTTGCAGATGGTCACACAGCTTGTGAGTGGGGGAAATGGAAAGTGAGCCCCCAGTCCGGTCTTTCCAGCTAGAAAATCCATGCTTTTGTCACCATCTCACATAGCTACACCACCTCTCTGGGCTCTGATGGTGGTCTACATCCCCTCAGTATGACATCATGTGTGGTTTTTCATGTTGCTACAAAGCCTCCAAAACCCTCCATTCATTATTTATTTATTTATTTTGAGACAGAGGCTTGCTCTGCAGCCAAGGCTGGAGTACAGGGGCACGATCTCAGCTCACTGCAACCTCTGCCTCCTGGACAACCCTCCTTTTAAACGGCCACATATTATTCCAACTATAGTTTACATACCATCCCCTTTTTGAGTATTTACATTCTTTCCAAATGTTTTTGTAATTAAAAGGAATTCAGAAATGAACAAGCTGCATCATGTGGACATAAAGCTGAAATTCTAGAGGGAGGAGCATATTATGTATTAAACCTGCCTCCAAACATAACTCGATGAATAACTCAATTTGTAAGTTCTCAGTAAAATGGCATAGTCAATTAAAGATGCTCAGTGATGGTGAGCCTCTCCCTGTCCCTTAACCCCACTTCCATGGCAAAGCAGCCCAGATCCTAACCTACCCCTGTCTCACCCTGCCATACTGCATGCAGCAAAGCTGCAATTGCTGGGAGACTGGGCCTCTCGGGGTTCCTTTGGTATTATCGGCAATTTCATTTACACAACTCCTCCCCATTTTCTGCTGCTTCTCTGCACTGACTGCCTTAATGAACCTGGTTACCTAGTCACCTGAGAAGAGTGTCCTGGCCTTCCTCTGCCCCATTGTGCAGCAAAGAAAGTAGAGAAAAATGATCCCCTTGGCATTCACATGCCATTCAGGCCAGATAAATTAATCACCTTTTTTAACAATTTAGTGCTCATCAATCTTAAATAGCTTGGTCAGCTGGAAAAATTAAGATTGTCTCAGGATGCTTGTTGGCTTTGAAAAGATTATAAATCCTCTTACCTCAAAAGGGCCAGGTGAAGAATTTGTAAATCCTGTTAAGAATTTTAGCCTTTATCCTGAGGGCAATGGGTAGCCTTGAATGGTTTTAAACAGAGGAGTGATGGCCTGATCAGATTTTTTGATCTAGAAAGAACACCTTGGGGCTGGGTGTGGTAGCTCACGCCTGTAATCCAAGCACTTTGGAGGCCAAGGCGGGTGGAGGTCATGAGTTCAAGACCAGCCTGACCAGCATGGTGAAACCCTGTCTTAAAATAAATAAATAAATAAATAATAAATAAATAAACAAAAATAAATTAAAAAGAAAGAAAGAACACCTTGGTTGGAGGGCAGTTGTAGGATTCGGTGATTAAAGGAATGGAGGGTAGAGGAAAGGGAGGATTCCATCGCGTCCCCAGGATCCTGCCTAGAACAGCTGGGTGGGTAGGATGAGGAGCAGAAAGTGAGGGAATGACAGGAGAGTGGTTCCCTCCTGGGCCAGGTGAGTAGGGTTCCTGAAGGTAGAGTCCAGGGCTGTGATTACGGCAGACAAGCAGGTTAACTTCCAGACTGTAGATGTGACCCAGGCTACTGGGTCACGTGAATGCAGGCCCAGGAGGGAGGGCCCCATAGGCCAGGCTAGCCCAGGGAACTGTGCATTCTCAGAGGCCACAGCTGGCCCAGCAGGAGAACTGGGGATATTGGAAAAGACCCTGAGGCTACAAAGGCTGCTAAATCCAGGAGACTTGGAACCTCTTCCTTCCTGTATAGGGAGTACTGGACTATCCCATCTGTAGGGGCTGTTGGAAGCTATCAAGTCACTGGAGCCTTTCAACTCAAATATTCTTGCTAAATTTATACTTAGCGGTAAGCACCATCCCATAGCCCCAGGATGAAAATCCCCCAGTTCCTCCCCACCCAAAGATCTACAGCCAGTAAGAGACAGGTGCCAAAGAGACACACAATGGCATGGGCTGGGACCAGCACCTTAAGAGAGGGAAAAGACCGAGGTGGGCGGATCACGAGGTCAAGAGATCAAGACCATCCTGGCCAACATAGTGAAACCCCGTCTCTACTAAAAACATTAAAAAAAAGAAAAAAAAATTAGCTGGGCGTGGTGGTGTGTATCTGTAGTCACAGCTACTTGGGAGTCTGAGGCAGGAGAATTGCTTGAATCCGGGAGGCGGAGGTTGCAGTGAGCCAAGATTACGCCACTGCACTCCAGCCTGGCA
>NW_016107655.1:1699468-1715034 GCF_001604975.1 Cebus imitator
CAAAAAAAAAAAAAGAGAGAGAGAGAGGGAAAAGACCAAGGCAAACCTGAGGGAGGCAGAGTTTAATTCAAATGGTGAGCATCTGGGAAGGTGTAGAAGGCAATAGGTTTTCCTCTGGGCCCTACGAGGACTTACAGTGGGTATACCCTGTGACTTACCCTGTGAGATACGTACACCCTGTGAGATATTTTCTGTTATATCCTAGGGAGATAGTACTCCTAGTATCACAGTGGGTGTACACCCTGTGAGACTATTCCTAATATCTTTGAGAGATATTTCTCCTGTTATCATAGTGGGCATCCACCATTTGAGATTATTCATAATATCCTAGGGAGATATTTCTTGTAATAGCAAAGTGGGTGTACACTACGTGGTATTATTTATAATATCCTGGATACACAGGAAGTATCCTCCCCCCCATGATACCATTTCTCATATCCAGGGGAGGAGAGGATGATATTACTCCCAATATTGCAGAGGGTGTACACCCTCCCTGTGATATTATTCCTAATATTGGGGGTGGGGGAGAGGATCATATTACTCCCAGCATCGCAGCAGGTGGACACTCCCTCCCCACCCCCACAGCATACTGTTCTAATAAGCTCCGAAAAGGACTACGTTCTTACTCAGTAAGGTAGGACTCAGGAATGAGCCACAGTGTCACCAGGCAGACAGGGCACTTGGGAGTGGTCATTTTGATTCAGTCATTTTTTTTTTTTTTTTTTGAGATGGAGTCTCACTCTGTCACCTAGGTTGGAGTGCAATGTCACGATCTTGGCTCATTGCAACCTCTGCCTCCCAGGTTCAAGTGATTCTCCTGCCTCAGCCTCCCGAGTAGCCAGGATTACAGGCCTGCACCACCACACTTGGCTAATTTTTGTATTTTTAGTAGATACAGGGTTTCACCATGTTGGTTAGGCTGGTCTCGAACTCCTGACCTCGTGATCCACCCACCTCAGCCTCCCAAAGAGCTGGGATTACAGGCATAAACCACCATGCCTGACCTACCTCAGTCATTTTGAGGCCATGGATGGTTTAGCATTAGGAATAGAAACGATATATAATCAGAACATTTGAGAGAAAAGCCCCAAATGCCAAGCTATTTCATATCCAGAAACTGCAAATGTATGGTCGGGCACAATGGCTCATGCCTGCAATCCCAGCACTTTGGGAGGCTGAGGTGGGTATATCACTTTAGGCTGGGAGTTCAAGACTTGATCAACATGGTGAAACCCCATCTCTACCAAAACTACAAAAGTTAGCTGGGTGTGGTGGTACAAGCCTGTAATTCCAGCCACTTGGAAGGCTGAGATAGGAGGATCACTCTAACCTGGGAGGCGGAGGTTGTAGTGAGTCAAGATTGTACCACTACACTCCAGCCTGGGTGACAGAGTGAGACACTGTCCAAAACCAAAAAAATATTTTCTCAAGACACAAAAGAAACAGGAAAATTAAAAAATAATTAATAATAAATTTGAAAATAAAAACAAAAAAAAGAGAAGGCATTGAGGGCCCAGTAATGAATGAGTACAGAGTTAGGGAGGACAGATATGACAGATATGAGAATAAACACCAAAGCCCCCCACCGTGTAATTATAAATCAAGATACATGCCATCATCATCATTGCCATCATCATCCCTCATATTAATTGTAACATTAATTGGGTTTCCTATTTGCCATGCACTAGAGCTGAGTGGTCTTAAATTCATGTCCACATTTAATCCTCACAACTCTAGGAGTCAGTTGTGTTTACAATCCATACTTTGCAGGTGAAAAAACCTGTGATGCAGAGAAGTGAAGTGACTTGCCAGGAGGAGGCAGAGCTGTTACTCGAAACCAGATTGGACTCCGGAAAGCATGCACTTCACCATGGAATGAAAAGCAGGGTCCCCGAGAGAAAGTAAAATATTTGCTTTCCACCTGGCATGTCGAAGGTCTCCCTGCACTCTGACCCTCTTCCCTTTTTGTCAGCCTAAGGAGAATGACAATACCATTGACCTAGTGACCTAGTAACCAGGAATACAGAGGCGCTGAGTCAGAAGAAGAAAATGCCAGACAATTTCACATGTAGTTGCTGGATCATGAAGTAAGATCATGAACGGAGCTGAGGTCAGGAACAGGATAATCGTGTCCTTGCCAACGTAATTATATCCCTTGCACTCTGTGATCAAAACGATTGAGTCAGAACATCTTGCTTTGTGCCAGTCATTTGACTGACTCCCAAAGCTGCCACACGGAGTAGCTTTTACTTGGTGAATTTGCCACAGAGCTGAACCTGTTTCATAGCATATCAGTGTCCTGGTGGGGTTCATCTGCCTTTAGAAGCCTGACTCCCGGCCACCCAACTCATAAGAGACCAAACTATATAACCACATACATACTGATATATTCATTAATAGTGTTAGTCCTTCAGTAGCTGGAATGTTCCTCTCCCAACTAGGGCAACATCAGCAGTCTCAGAGAGGCAAGTTAGTCATCACCAGGCTGGTTGGTGAGTATATCCCAAGAGTTATGAGAAGCTGACCTTTTGAGGGCTATTTCAGCCAAGTCAGGGTGTGGTCTAGTGATTCATCTCCACCTTACAGCAGGGCATGTCTATGTGAACACAAATTTCACACTGCTCTTTCCTGGACAGTGGTGGGTAATAAGTGCCAACATCTGTCCTCATGGCTTTATCCTGCTTCTTTTTCCTTCCTCTTTCTATTCTTCAGCCTCTTCTGTCATCCTTCAGTTCACACATTCTTCATATAATAAAGTTGATTCATTTGCTGATCATTCAATTGTCATCACATTGTAGCCCTTCCTTCACTGAGATGCATAAGGAGGTCACCTTGATGGATAGGTTGATTGTTCCCAAGCTCTTCATTCATTTACAGAACGTTTTGGTTTATTCTCTAATATGTTAGGTTTAACCTTTTGAAATGATTGTTTTTGGCAGGTCAAAACCAGTCAAATAGCAGCAATTTTTTGTGGTTCAACAAATCAGCAAACCAGACCCATTGGGGGTGGGGTTAATGAGTCTGAATCCCTTCTCAAGCCACGGTGGTGGGTGTACGTGTGTGTGGGTGTCTGTGTCTGGGGGAGGGGGATGCATGGAAGCCCTTTGCTCTTTCTGAAAATAAGCTCTCCTGGATAGTCACTGGTGCCTGGGGCCTCATTCCCCTTACTGTTCATGTATCCTCCAACTAAAGCCCTAATGTCAAAAATGAACTAAAGAGATACTTGACGTTGAGGGAGAAGGTTGAATTATTTGTTATATGTGACAGAGCTAGTCAGTGGTTTTTGTCTTTGTTTTTGTTTTTGTTTGAGATGGAGTTTCGCTCTTGTTGCCCAGGCTGTAGTGCAATGATGCAATCTCAGCTCACTGCAACCTCCGCCTCCCGAGTTCAAGCCATTCTCCTGCCTCAGCCTCCTGAGTAAGTAGCTGGGATTACAGGCATGTGCCACCATGCCCAGCTAATTTTGTATTTTTAGTAGAGATAAAGTTTATCCACGTTGGTCAGGCTGGTCTCGAACTCCTGACCTCAAGCGATCTGCCCGCCTCCAACTCCTAAAGTGCTGAGGTTACAGGTGTGAGCCACTGTGCCCAAACTAGCCTGTGCTCTTTTTATTTTCCATTTGAAAGCACTCTGATCTGTCTCCTAGCCTGTGCTCTTAAGCCAACAAGGAAACACTTAGAGAGTTCATGGTTTGTGTAGTCCTCCATCAATGTGGAAAATGGGAGATTAATGGAGACATTTTTCATTTTACAAACAGCAGTTAAATGCTTGTGTGATTTAGGCTATATGCTCAACACCATTCCTACCTTCAAGAGTTTTCAATGTGCTATTGTCGGAATACTTGTGTGTCTGCTTCTATTTACCAGCTTAGTGTACAATAAGCTCTGTGAAGGTAGGGCTTAGCTCTCATTTAAGTCCTACCATAGGGCCTGACATATAGTAGGTGCTCATTAATACATGTTTTCTATAACTAGTGAGTGAATGAATGAGAGTGGTTAAATAACAAACCAATCAGGCAAATACCAGGAAGGCATCAACTATCATACCAAATGAAAAGACTCTGGGCCTCTGAAGTTTGGGAAATCAAGCTGCCTGTAGAGAATCAGAAGAGACTCCCAGAAGAGATGATCTGTAAGTAGTTTATCCCCAGCTGAAAAGGGGAACAGTTCAGGCAGTGGCATAGTTGGCTTTACAGATATTAAAAAGGAAGGCAGAAATGAAAAGAAGAATTCTAGCCACCCATTTCCTGGTGAGCACATTGGCCAGCATGAGCTGCATTCCTTTGCGCTGAGCATGAGTGGAATTTCCAGCCTAGGTAGCAGAATGGAACTTGGAACAAATAGCTCAGCAGAAAAGAACCCAGAAACAATGGGGCTGGGCTCAACTGCTCTTTGCCAGCTCTTGAGCTCATGGAATATTAGAGTTCAGCGGGACTTGTTGAGGGAGATACATGATGTCCTTTGGATCGCACCACTTCAGAGGTACACTGGCAGAGGACCCAGAGGTAAGCTACCACATTCAGATTGCATTAGGAACCTTGGAAGATGTGCAGAAATACCTGGGAATAGTCCGCATTACTATTCAACTTTTCCATCTGGCAAGTACAAGTGAAGGTCTGTTTGCTGTAAGGATGTGGAAGGTCCAAACACATTGGACAGCAGAGGGGAAGACACCTCCATCAAGAGAGAGCTGGAGGAGCCGGCACAGTGGCTCCAACTTGTGATCCCAGCTACTCAGGAGGCCAAGGCAGCAGGATCAATTGAGCCCAGGAATTCCAGACAGCCTGGGAAATATAGCAAGATCCCTATCTCTAAAAATGTTAAAAAAAAAAAAAAAAAAAAAATCAGCTGTGCATGATGGTGCCTTCCTATCATCCCAGCTACTCTGGAGGCTGAAGCTGGAAGATCATTTGACCCCCAACTCTTGAAAAGAGAGAGGGAGGGCAGAAGGATGCTTCAGAGATGAGGAGGTGCCTGGTAAGGGTACCAGGATGATAAGGATAGCAGGATCCAGGGCACTGTGCAACCAATCTGGAGGAAGGTGGCAGGGGAGATTTAAAAGGAGCAACTGGTGGGAGTAGTTGCTGTCAGTTTTAGGGCAGGAGATTCAAAGAGGAAGGGACCAGCTTCACAGAGGAGAGAATTACTACAAACAGTGACACAACCACAAAGACATTGGTCTCTCTACTGGCCTGACCTGAATTTCTTACACATGATCAAGTTCTGGGAGAATGCCATCAATCACACTGAAAAGTGTAGCGGGAAATTCTGCAGTGTCAGCCCTCAATGACTGTTCTTCGGTGTATTTTCTCAAGTCATTAATTCTTTCAAGACAATGATGTATTGATAAGGACTTAAGAAAGATATAAATAACTGAGCTTCAATTATTTATATCTCGATCTTCTCTAGAGTAGAAGGGAATTGAAGGCAGGAATCACAAATTACTCAACTTTGAATAAAGCACTTTGCCCTAAATATAGCTAAATAAATGCTTCAGAGATAACGAAAGAAAGAGAGAGAGGGGAAGAAAGAAAGAGAGGGGGAGTAAAAAAGGAAGGAAATAAAAGAGGAAGGGAAAAAGAAAGAAGGAAAGAAAAAAAAAGAAAATAAATTTGATTAGTGATGGTAAGGGAGGGTGAGGGTGATGGGTAGCACTGAACCTGGCCTGCATCACAGGAAGATATATGTTGTCATAGAAGGAAGTCACCTTGGGATCCATAATGTGTGGTTGGGAGCTGTTTATGTTTGGGGAATAGTATATGTATAAGCTCAAGCTACTTGCTGACCAAGGCTAGGCCCTTGATTTATTTGACATTCGGAAGTTAGTTCTTTAATAATAGTGTAAGTAGAGGGTGGGAAAAGAGAAACTTTAATGGGGTAACTGTAAAGGAAAAGATAAAGAAGTCACTCCATTTACTGGCTGGGTTCTATCTACCCCATTGGGCTACCAACATTTGTCTGAGTCATTTCCTCAGTGGTTGTGACAGCTCCCTCCCCTGCTTTTACAAGGAGGAAGCAGAAAGTTTAACAGCTTACTTTAAGACCATCTTTTGCATATAGAATTCATTCCATTCTTAAGGCCCCAAGGGTATTTAAGTGGGCTTTAAACCCATTTAAACCTGGGTTTTAAGCCAGGTTTAGCCTGGGCATTTTCGTCTCCACCCCTATGAGACATTCCCCTCCTTTTATCAGGGATAGGAGCTAAGAATAAACTGCATCGTCATCTAGACTGAAGTCAGGACGTTAAGCACTGTGCCGGCCAGGCCAGTTGACGCAGACTCTCTTCCCTCCCTCCCCCATACTGTATCCTGTAAGATCTAGTATACCCACTTTGCAGATTAGGGGCTTGAAGATAGGATTTATTGAACTTGACCTTGGTAAACATAATCCAAACGGTGGCGTTCAGACAAAATCCCATTCTACCTACCTATCGGCCTATGAAAGATCTTTTAGTAAATAGGAGTAAACTTCAGGCTCACTGCTCCTCACGCTTTCATAATCAACCTGTAAAGAAGAAAATTAATGGTTGCCAGACCAAAGAGGGTGGAAATACAGAAGCGAACAGAGGAGAGGAACAATCTTTAACACAGTTGGCTGAATGCAGTGCCTGTCCGTTTCGGGAAAGTTCAAAAGACTACTACCAGGCCACAGTTTGTTCTGGGCTAGGAAACACACGTGTATCCTGCGCATAGCGCCCAAAAGAACCCACTGCCCCTCCCGCTGGACCTCTTTAGCCAAGTCATCAACCAGCCCTCGAAATGCCCGCCCTCAAGACTAAACCCTCGGCCAATCGGGAGACCGGAATCATCAAACTCGTCACTTATTTTGCATATGCCCTCCTCTCCCCGCCCCCACGCCTGGACTCCTCCCCGTCTGGGGCACTGATTGTCACCTAAACGCTTCGTCTTGGCACCTGATTGGCTGTCTTGCCACCTCCGCCTCCACCTCCTCCCGCCTCCCGCCCCTCGGCGATCCCACAACGGCGGGCAGAGCAAAGTACGCAGGCGCGGGCGCTGCCTCTCTCTTGTAGCGGCCCGCCCTCCCTGCTCCCCCTCCCTCCCCTCCTCACCCCCTTCCCCTCCTCTTCGGGCCTGCGCGCGCGCATGTTCCTCCGGCACGCGCCGCCGCTAGCCGAGCACTCTCGTCAGCGCCTCTGGCCCGCGCGTGCCTTTTCCCCTCTGGTTATAGGGAGAGCGGGATCCTGCTCCGCCGCCGCGGCAGCAGCCGCATTCCCGGCAGCCTCGGGAGACAGCGGCGGCGCGCGAGCCTCCGGGCGGACCATACCACCGCTCGCCAGCACGCAGGGGGAGCAGCCCTCCCCGCCGCGCACGCCTCGGCGACCCCGCGGGGCTGAGGCGTCGCCGCGCCGGGCAGCGTGAGCGCAGAGCCGGCCTCGACCCCGGGCTCGGAGTCCCGCGGACCGCGCCCGCCGCCGGCCCCACCCATCCGGGTCGAGGAAGCCAAAGCCATGGCCGAGACGGAGGAGAGGAGCCTGGACAACTTCTTTGCTAAGAGGGACAAGAAGAAGAAGAAGGAGCGGAGCAACCGGGCGGCGAGTGCTGCGGGCGCAGCGGGCAGCGCCGGCGGGAGCAGCGGAGCCGCGGGTGCTGCGGGCGGCGGGGCGGGCGCGGGGACCCGACCGGGCGACGGCGGGACCGCGAGCGCGGGGGCTGCTGGCCCAGGGGCCGCTACCAAGGCTGTGACGAAGGTGAGGGGCCGGGAGGCCGGCACTGGGGCCCGGGCGGCGCGCCGGCGCCCCATGTGCCCGCCCCCGCCTGCCGGGGAAGCGTCCGGGTGGGGGGGCCGCGGGGGCAGGGCGGAGGGGCGCGGGTCGGCCACGTGACGCGGGCTCCCCACCTCGGGCCGGGCTCGCCAGGTCCTGGACCCCCTCGGACACCCGCCCCGGAGCTGCCCTTCCTACCCCGCGTCTTTCCGCGTTAGCCAAGGCCCAGGCGGCGCCACCCTCCGGGGGCGCTAGGTCTGGGGCTGCAGTGCCCAGCACAGAGCAGCGTTTATCGGTGACGTCTAGGCTGAATAATTCTGTGTGCTGACCTCAGCCCAGTAGTTTGAGCTGAATTTTCGTTTTCGGCAGCCCCATTTGTGGCACCTCTTTTGTGATGACTTAGTCTCTAAACCCGAGAAAGAAAAAGAAAAGTCTCGGTGCAATAGCGTTGAGGTAGAAATGTAGTTGTGAAATTCCTGTTGACTTCTTCCTTGGGCTTTTCCTAGTTGCTTAAAGTAACAGCTCTCGTGCTGGAACCCAGCGGAAGTACAGTGTTAGACTGCTGAGCGTGTTTGTCCTCCGTGTAGTCTGGTTTACCCCAGGACGAAGCAAGAGCTTTGGCCAGAAGAGGAGTGCGTACTTAGTTTAGGTTCCAGGCACTTGATCCACTTTTCCCAGTTTGATAATTGCTTAGTTGTATGTCTGCAAATAGCTTTAATTGAACAAATGGCGTTTGTTTTACAGGAGGAAGATGAATGGAAAGAATTGGAGCAAAAAGAGGTTGATTACAGTGGCCTCAGGGTTCAGGCAATGCAAATAAGGTATGGTCTGGTTACAAATGTGTTTAAATAACCTTTAGGACAGATACTGGATACAAGTTAGGTTTTCCTTTAGTCCCAGAGCAGCATCATAGTATCCTTGTGTTCTAGATATGCTTATTAGGACTCAAATGGATTATATCTACTCTTTCTCACTCTATGAGGGCACCCCCTCCGTGTGCTCATCAAATTAGCTGCCGGCCCTAAACTCCTGTGAGAGCTTGCCTACTTCCAGTTCTGGTTAGGCCTTTTCATTTGAGACAGCTACAGTGGATTTTGTCCCTTCTGAATTTTTACTTTTAACATGGGTGGTTGTACTTCTTTTTGGTTTCAAAAATAATGTGGATTTTTTCACATGCTCTCCAATAAGCAAGTGAATATATTTTTGTGATTGAAGTGTAGCATGCTCATAGGGAAATAGAGATTTTATGTGTTCACACAGCACAATCAACCTGTTCAATAAGCACACAGGTCAAGAAACTGAATGTTACTAATACAGAACAAGGTTTTCCTAACACCTAGTCACTGCATTCACCTTCAACATAACCATTATCCTAACACCTTAGTTTTTTCCTAAAACTTAATAGAAATGGAATTCTATGTGTAAACATGCTATTTTTTAAAGTTCAAGAAAACAGTAATTTTTAAACATTGGATAGTTTAGAAGATTTGAAATTAACATTTTTGTCAAGTCCAGTCTATGGCAGTCAACTTTAAGGTTGATGTTAAGTAAGTGCTGTATTTTGGAGGGTTCATAAAGTAGGAAGAAACAAGTGAAGGTACGGTTCTGCTTTAAGATTAAAAATCCTTTGCTCCCAGTTTAAAGAAAGGATCTTGATAAACTGCCTCCCCCAGTTTGAAGTTTGCATTTTACAGGCAATGCTAGTGAATACAAAGCACAATGGAGGAAATACTTTCCTTAACTGAAAATGTGTTTTGACCTCTCTGGTTGTTAGTATCTATAGCTTTAGATAACCTATTCCAAAAGCAGGGTTAATATTATTGACATTTGTTGAATACCTACCACAGCTAGGCATTATGTTCTACTGTGAAAACGTCATTTTGTGAGCTTAACCAAAGTGAAACCCCCGATTGATAATGGGAAACTTTCGGGAATGGTGGCTTCTCCACTCTCCACTCCAGAGATTCCTTTATAGTGGTGTTCAGTAGAAGTGATTAGACTTGAGTTTGATTCCCAACCACTTGTTGGCTTCCTTCAGGTACCTTCCCTTTTTCTCTCTCCTGGGGCTTGACCTGTAAAAAATAAGGGAGGTGGGGCTGTGAGATTCTTACCATTTGGGGTGTGGAACTGCCTGTGTGTGTGGCTCCTGTTCTGTTATAAAGTTTGGCTCTTAATCTGCCTTTCTTTTTATTTATTTATTTATTTAAAGACGGGGTTTCACCATGTTAGTCAGGCTGGTCTTGAACTCTCGACCTCAGGTGATCGGCCCACCTTGGCCTCCAAAGTGCTTGGATTACAGGCGTGAGCCACCACACCCAACCAATCTGCCTTTCGTAAATGACTGCAGGTTCTTGAAAACATGAGTGACTGGAAGGTTAGTGTTTGGTCATGTTGAACTTACTGGGCAAAAGTAGCACTTTTCTGAAGAGAAAAAGTTTCAAGTTCACTGAAGATTAGAAATTGATTTGGTTAAAACTATGGAGAATATTTAAACAGAACCTGTGTTTTTCTGTTACTGACTATAAATTGCATGTTCACCTTCAGGATTATTTTAGTCTTGATCTGTTTTGGCTACTCCTGAGATAGTAAAAAATGTCTTAAATAACTTAGCTACTTCACCTTTGCCAGGGATATAAGTGTCAGCTAGTATGAGCATTTAATTTCTGCTCAACGTGAAGTAGACCAGCTTTTATATTGTTTGTTTGTTTTCTTAGCATCTAGTCATTGCCCCTACATGGCCGTCCTAGTAGAGGTATTCCACTAACCTGCTAATGCTGAAAAACACTCCTTCCCATATGCTCTTCTCTTCACTCAGATCCACCAGTCTCTACTACATGTGCCTTATCTTTTTCTCTTCTCCATATGCTGAGACTTAGATTACATGTGACATCTGCAAGTTTGTTTGTTTTTTTGTTTTTTTGTTTTTTTTTTTGAGTGTTGCTCTTGTTGCCCAGGCTGGAGTGCAATGGTGTGATCTCAGCTCACTTCAACCTCCGCCTCTCAGATTCAAGCGATTCTCTTGCCTCAGCTTCCTGAGTAGCTGGGATTACAGGCATGCGCCATCACACCTGGCTAATTTTGTATTTTTAGTGGAGATGGGGTTTCTCCATGTTGGTCAAGCTGGTCTCAAACTCCCGACCTCAGGTGATCTACCTGTCTTGGCCCCCCAAAGCGCTGGGATTATAGACATTAGCCACTGTGCCCAGCCAGATGTCACATGCAATCTTAAAGTTCTTGACCCTGGTCCTTATGATAGTTAGCTAGCATGCTAGGTCTTTACCTGTACATTTGAGAGGGGAAATTTTTCATTAACAGCAAACATACTGTGTATTAACATCCTGATTTGCATTTAGCAACCAGCTCAAGATTTAAGTACCAAGGTACTTAAATGTGTCCATTTTTATGTCTAAATTAATAGATCTTATTCAAGATATGCTATATAGGCAAATTCTTAAGAGGGAAGCCATTGAGGTGGTTATAAAGGAGCCTGTCTCGTGAGTTAGATTCTTGGTTGATTGTAGGCCCTGTAGGTCTCTTTCATCTCTATTTTTAAATTTTATTTCTTTGAGACAGAGTCTTACTTTGTCACCCAAGTTGGAATGCAGTGGCATGATCATAGCCCATTGCAGTCTTGAACTCGTGGGCTCAAGTGATCCTCCCACCCTCAAACTCCCAAGTAGCTGGGACTACAGGTGTGAGTTACTACTACACCTGACTAATCTTACTTTTTTTCTGTAGACAGGGGCTATGTTACCTAGGCTGGTCTCAACTCCTGGCCTCAAGTGGTCTTCTCAAAGCACAGGAATCACAGGCATGAGCTGCTACGCCCAGCCACTTCCATCTTGAAAGTGGATTTTTGGGAGAATGTTAGAAAGATTTCATTCTTGAAGGCATACAATGTTGAGCATTTGTCATGCTTCAATAAAGAATTAAGTTCTTCGAGCCCAGTGGTTTTCTAGAAACTTTGGTGAGAAATCTAGACTTTTAAACCTGTTAGGTAGAGCTAGTTAAGTTATCCAAGGTGGATTTATTCTAGCAAACACTTAGGTGACTACTTTGTGCTAGGTACTGTGTGTGAAGTTTTCTGGTCGTAGAAATAAGTCATGCTGTAACAGATAACAGTAGATATTTCAAAGAGATGTGCAGGGTGCTCTGGGGCAGAGGAGAGACATTTCATCCACAAAGGGGCCAGGAAAGATTCTTTGGATGAGATGCCGTGACATTTTAAGCCCCAGGCCAGGCATAGCTAATCAGGCAGTGTTCATTTCCCCATTTTACTGTTGTAGACGTGCTGGGTATAATAGTGACAAACCTGTGGAGATGCCCGGTATTCCAGCCGCTCAGTCCAGTGTGATTTTTGTTTTAGCTGCTTCCCCCTAGTGTTGGGGAAGGGGAGTTAGCATGTGTAAATTCTCATGTCTCTTGAGGTAGGGAGATAAGGCTGTTCTATTCTTTATAAATATACTGCTGCAGGATGTGTGATCCTACCTGCCTTACTAAAGAAAATTAATTTCTCAAATCTCAAAGTGGAGAATACTTCTGTGTCATATCTTAGAGCTTTAAAGAGGATAAAATGAGTTAAAAGAATATGGCCCCTGGAATCCCACACTATCTTGGCTCTGCTACTTTGTAGCCCTGGGGAGGGTACTTAAGTTTCCTCATACATACAGTGGGTCTTTTGCCTCCCTTAATGCTGCTATGAGGTTTAACTTTGTACAGTTGGGTGGAATGCTGCTTGCCATAGTAGATATTCTATAAATTTTCCTTTTGTAATGCCATTATTCTCCTCACCCTACCAATAGTGCCTTACAGACTTACACATACTCCTCTGCGAGGCAGAATTATGATGAATTTACAGTAGTATTGTAGTGTTTATAAAATTTAGCTGATGAGAAGCTATATATTTGCGTCAAACACAATTTTAGCATGTCTCCTGTGGAAATAACTGTTTGCAACATGTTTCTTGCTCTGCTGTGACATTTGGAGAGTTGATACTTTCTGAAATATGTAAATATGAAAAAACAATAAAATACATAAATCATTTCTACCCTGCTAAATGACATTTAGGCAAGCCTGTAAGCATCTCTGGGCTTTAATTCCTTCCATTGTTGAATGAAGAGTCTTTTGGCGGGGTAAGGAGGTTGGGGGGGGGACCGAGTTTTTGCTTTTGTCACCCAGGCTGTAGTGCAGTGGCACCATCTCCACTCACTGCAACCTGCGCCTCCCAGGTTAAAGCGATTCTCCTGCCTCAGCCTCCCAAGTAGCTGGGAAAGGCGTGTGCCACCACCCCTGGCTAATTTTTGTATTTTTAGTAGAGATGGAGTTTCACAGTGTTGGTCAGGCTGGTGTCAAACTCCTGACCTCCGGTGATCCACCCGCCTCAGCCTCCCAAAGTGCTGGGATTACAAGTGTGACCCACCACACCTGGCTGATGAAGGGTCTTGACTAGACGATTTCCACGTTTAGTTAATTTCAGAATCTTAATAACCCAAAATATTTATTAAAAAGTTTTTGGGGGGCCAGGCGTGGTGGCTCATGGTGTGTAATCCCAGCACTTTGGGAGGCCGAGGTGGGCGGATCACCTGAGGTCAGGAGTTCAAGACCAGCCTGGCCAACATGGTGAAACCCCATCTCTGCTAAATATAAAAAATTAGCCGGGCATGGGGGTGCGTGCCTGTAATCCCAGCTACTTAGGAGGCTGAGGCCGGAGAATAGCTTGAACCTGGGAGGCGGAGGTTCCAGACTGGGCAACAGGAGTGAAGCTCCATCTCCAAAAAAAAAATTAAAATAAAATATATTTTTTAATAAATAGAAACAGGGTCTCACTATGTTGCTCAGGCTGGTTTTGAACTCTGGCCTCAAATGATCCTCCCATCTTGGCCTTCCAAAGTGCTGGGATTACAGGCATGAGCCACTGCTCCTGGCCAAGAATTGAAAATATTAAGTTGTCTCCTTGTGCCTTTCATTATTGATGTGCAATCCTTCTAGTCAAACAGATTATGCTTATTTTTTGGTAATAGTTTGTAACCTAGGTGTATTTTTAAATATGTGGCTATTTTATTACTTTATTTTTTTTTCCTAAGGTCAAGGAGATGTTAGAAAGACACTAGACAGTAAAAAAAAAAAACTTTTTAGTTGATGCTGTCACTATTCCATCAGACCAAATTGGAGTTTTTATTTAAAAGTTTTTTGTGAGGCTGGGAGTGGTGGCTCATCCTTTTAATCCCAGTACTTTGGGAGGCAGAGGTGGGAAGATCATTTGAGGACAGGAGTTCAAGAACTCAGCCTGGGCAAGACTGTGTCTCTACAAAAAATGAGAAAAAGTAAAATTAGCCAGTTGTGGTGGTCTGCACTTGTAGTTCTTGCTTATTTGGGAGGCTGGGGTGGGCGTTCTCTCTAGCCCGGGAGTTTAAGGTTACAGTGAGCTAAGATGGGCCTCTGTACTCCAGCCTGATAGAGCGAGACACTGTCTCTAAAAAATTTTTTTTAAATAAAAAATGATTTTTTTGTGTGAATTATAAATATATGCATGTTTTTAGAAATTTTTTGAAAAAATGTAGAAGCATATAAAGAACAGGGATCTGGGAGACATAAAAGGAAAAAAAAAGTAAGTGCCTTACAGACTTAATATTCCTCTGCAAAGCAGAGGAGATGTCTAATGTAGAATGTCTGTTAGAAATAAAAGGAAAAAAAAGTGCCTTACAGACTTACACATATTCCTCTGCAAGTCAGAGGAGATGTCTAATGTAGAATGTCTATGTAGAAGCATACATAGAAATGTGTAAGAATTATCTGTAATCTCTTCTCCTTAGGGGTAGTCAATGAATAGTGCTGATTGTTACAGGGTTGTCAGCTCCATTTTACATAAGAGTAAATTGAGGAGTAAAGAAATTAAGTACCACATTCAAAGTTTTCTGGCTGGTAAGTGGCAGAGCTTGGATTTGAACCAGGAAGTCTGACTTTAGAATTTGTTCCTAATTGCTTGCTGCATGAAGAAGAGAAAGTCATATATTCTAGCACCCAGAGCTACTCTACAAAACTTTTTAAAATTTTTCTAGATGTTTTTGTATGTGTATTATTAGGTATATAGATGTTTTCGTGTATTTTCAGTTTATATGACATGAATACTACCTCCGTTTCAGCATAGGCTTTACATCATTTTAAATGGCTGTATAGAATTCTGTTACATGTTAACGAAAAGGAAAACCGAGGGGTGGCTTGGCTATATTTTTTCTTTTAATTAGCATTTTTTTCTTTCTCAGACCTCTTAGGGATGAATTGCCATAATCTCTCATTTTTCTTTCCTTGCAGATAAAGTTGTAAGTAAAATCTTGCTGTAAATGTAGATTGGAGATACATCTGTTCTTTTTCCCCCTCTTCCTCATTATCACTCTAGCCGCTAAATTCTGCAGTCACCCCGGTTGGTAGGTAATTCATACAATGCTGCCTTTATTATTATTATTTTGACATGGAGTCTTACTCTTGTTGTCCAGGCTGTAGTGTAGTCGCTCAGTCGTGACTCACTACAACCTCTGCCTCCCGGGTTTGAGAGATTCTCCTGCCTCAGCCTCCCAAGTAGCTGAGATTAGAGGCATGTGCCATCACACCCAGCTAATTTTTGTGTTTTTAGTAGAGATGGGGTTTTGCCATGTTGGCCAGGCTGGTCTCAAACTCCTGACCTCAGGTGATGTGCCCACGTTGGACTCCCAAAGTGCTGGGATTACAGGTGTGAGCCACCGCACCCAGCCAGTGCCATTATTTTTTTTTATTTTTTTTGTTTTTTTTTTTTGAGACGGAGTCTCGCTCTTGTTACCCAGGCTGGAGTGCAATGGCGCAATCTCGGC
>NW_016107655.1:1716669-1724464 GCF_001604975.1 Cebus imitator
TTTTTTTAAGACGGGATTTCACCATGTTGGTCAGGCTGGTCTTGAACTCCTGACCTCAGGTGATTCACCCGCCTTGGCCTCTAAAGTGCTTGGCTTACAGCCGTGAGCCACCATGCCCAGCTCAGCCTCACTTTTTAAATAAGACCTTTAGGTTCCAAAGAGATTAGGTGACTTCTTCAGGGTTGCACAGATAATCATGGATAAAACTAAGAATTTGGACTGCAAATTTTTTTGGTGGTTCCTTAATTGAATTTACATGCTTGCTTTTTCAACAGTGAAAAGGAAGAAGACGATAATGAAAAGAGACAAGATCCAGGTGATAACTGGGAAGAAGGTGGAGGTGGTGGTGGTATGGAAAAATCTTCGGGTCCCTGGAACAAAACAGCTCCGGTACAAGCACCTCCTGCTCCAGTAATTGGTAATTTTCTGTAATTTTCAGAAAGATGTCTAATTTATATATGGTCCAATTTCAACCAAGTGCATGATTGTGGCGGGATGTGGAGAGGCTCCTTTTCATTCCTGGTAGAGTGGGATGTTAAATCTGGAAGTTAAAAGACATACTTTTATGCTATCTGTTGTTGTAAAATTTGTATGTAGATAGACTAGTCAATTCCAGTTTTATTTATTGGAATTTATTTGAGCATTCCAGTTTTCTCTTTAAATATTAACTACTTGCTAATGGAAAAGGTAAGGAAAAGATTTTAATTTACTAGAATACAAAGTAAGCTTTTCATTTAGGATTTTTAGTATTAATTGCCAAGGGTTGGGTTTAACTCAAGGTTTTCATGACAGGAAATTCCTAAAGCTTTTATTATTTAAAAAAAAAATTTTTTTTCCTTTTTTTTTTTTTTTAGACAGAGCTCACTTTGTCACCAGGCACCAGGGTGGAGTGCAGTGGCTCAATCTCGGCTCACTGCAGTCTCCGCCTCCTGGGTTCAAGCAATTCTCCTGCCTCAGCCTCCCGAATTTTAAAATATTTTTGATAGCTGAGTAAGGAATATTGGGGCCCTTGTTTTTCACCTGCGCTTTGTCTTTTTCATTTCCTATTTGCTTTCATGTTTTTTGAAGCATGAATTCTCAGCAGAGCTGATTTTGTCATGCTTTTTTTTTTTCTCCAAAGTCTTCAGGAAAAAGATGCAAGTCAATTTTATCATTCTCAAGGGAGTAAAAGTTGCTTCTTTCAGGCTGAAGGAATTTCATGCCTTAACAGTTGTTTGTGGCCCACGAGAAGTCCAAAGTGCATAAACAGATGTATATCTACAGTATTAGAATTTCATGGAATAGGGGCGGTTAGGAAACAGCTATCTGGAAGGTGTCCTTAGGGCAATAATGAAAGTTTAAGAAGCACCACTTTAAAGAAATGTATACCCATTATTTTATTCAGAATAATGTAAAGAATAACAGATCACTCCAAATCTTGCTATCCAGAAATCACAGATAGCTACTATATGTTAACATTTTAAATCTTTCCAGCTTTTTGCTGTATGTTTTTTTTTCTATTTATTCTGTCAGTGGTCTTGTAAATAATCACATAGATGCTTATTTGAAATGTTTTCAGTAAGTGAAAAACATGTATATAACACTGTTTGAATCCATATTGAGCATGGAAAAAAGATAGGAAAAGTTGGAATGTTAGCCATGAGGAAGACCTTGGGCTGCTCAGCTCTTTGTTTTTTCCTGTTTTACCCATGTTTTCTAAGTAAGTAAAAAAGAGGTAGAGTCATAAAATCTATTGATGAGGTGGAAGGTAGTGAAATAATTAAGGATATTCTTAGAGAGACACAGGGTCTCGATCTGTAGCTGGGACTACAGATATGCACCACTATACCTGGCTCATTTATTTGTAGTGACAGAGCTTCACTATGTTGACATAGTGACAGGCGGGTTTCTACCTCCTGGGCCTCAAAGGATTCTTTTGCCTCTATCTCACAAAGAGCTGAGGTTACAGGCCTGAGCCATTGTGCCCAGCCATGTTTTAATTTTAGACTTTTATTTTTATATTTTTTAGAGACAGAGTCTCACTCTGTGGCCCAGATTGGAGTGCAGTGGTATGATCGTGGCTCCTTGCAGCCCCTCAACTGCTTGGGCTCAAGTCATCCTCCCACCCCAGCCTTCCAAGTTAGACTTCCGGGGCACACCACCTGTTTATTTTATTGTAGACATGAGATCTCACTATGTTGCTCAGGCTTGTCTCCACCTCCTGGGCTCAAGCAATCCTCCCACCTTAGCCTCCCAAAGTGCTGGGAATACAGGTGTGAGACACCACATCCGGCCTTATGTTTTTAAATCATCTTTAGAATCTTTTTGTTTTGTTTGAGATGGGTTTGGCTTCTTTCTTTAAGTGACCTGCCCGCCTTGGCCTTCCATAGTGCTGGGATTACAGGCATGAGCCACCATACCCAGCTAGAATCTCTTTTTTTTTTTCTTTTTTTGAGGCAAAGTCTCACTCTCTTGCCCAGGCTGGAGTGCATTGGCACAATCTGTGGTCACTGCAGTGCAACCCTTACCTCCCGGGTTCAAGTGATTTTTCTGCTCAACCTCCCAAGTAGTTGGGATTACAGGTGTGCACCACCATGCCCTGCTAATACTTTGTAATTTTAGTAAAGATGGGGTTTCACTGTGTTGGCCAGGCCAGCTTTGAACTCCTGACCTCAAGCAATCTGCCCACCTTAGCCTCCCAAAGTGCTGGGATTACAGGCGTGAGCCACTACACCTGGCCCTGGTTAGCATCTTAAAAAATAACCACACTGGCATTTCATTAAATAAATTCTTTACATATGGCATCGTAACCAGTCCACCAATCAGGTAAAGAAGTAATTCATATTTACTGGTAGGTAAATTGAGGACTAAAGTAGTCCTATTTTGACATAGGACTGCTATAACTGGATGACTGATGAGACCAGTCATGCAGGTTCAGCAGATTTTCTCCTTTCCCGTAATTTGGCTTGTGGTACTCAGCATTTACATAGATTACTAAAGTTGTACATGGAAGAGGAGTTAGAGTACTACCCTAGAAAAATAAAATGTTTTCACCTTATTGTTGTTGAGATGGAGTTTTGCTCTTTTTGCCCAGACTTGAGTGCAGTGGCTCAGTCTGGGCTTACTGCAACCTCCGCCTACCAGGTTCCAGCGATTCTCCTGCCTCAGCCCACCAAGTAGCTGGGATTATAGGTGTCCGCCATCACGCCTGGTTAATTTTTTTGTATTTTTAGTGGAGTTGGGGGTTTTACCATGTTGGGTAGGCTGGTCTTGAACTCCTGACCTCAGGTGACCCGTCCACTTCTGCCTTCCTGAGTGCTTGGATAACAGGTGTGAGCCACTGTGCCTGGCCTGTTTTTACTTTGAGACATTTTCTCAAATAACTTTTTGTCTGTTATCTGACCCAGAGACCCTTCTTATAATCAGGTTATTTGTTAAATGATTGGGAATGCAAGAATAACTTATTAAAATGCTGAACATTTGAATAGTTTATCTAAATTGTTATAAAATATTAGTTACAGAAACCCCAGAACCGGCAATGACTAGTGGTGTATATAGGCCTCCTGGGGCCAGGTTAACCACAACAAGAAAAACACCACAAGGACCACCAGAAATCTACAGCGATACACAGTTCCCATCCCTGCAGTCAACTGCCAAGCATGTAGAAAGCCGGAAGTAAGTACCATAATTACTGCATTTTGTTTGGGATGTCCATTCCTTGGCCACGGAGTGGGGTGTAGGGGATGTGCATACCCACCCAAGTAACTAGTAAACCCTGGGCTTCAGCTGACAGGAACATGAGAATCGGGGTGGGACTTTATATGCCTAGAAGGGAGGAAAGGGGGAGGGCAAAGAACATTGGAGACTGACTTTGTCTGCTGTCTGCAAAAGTTTCTCTTAACCCTGGTTTACGTTATTTAGCAATGACAAGTTTCAGTGTAGTTAATTCTTTTATAATTAAGTGGCTTTTGTGCCTTATAATACGGAAACTAGAAATATAAAAGCGCTGTTTAATTGTATTCCCAGTTTATGTGACTATAGACAGAAGATGTTGGCATTTATAAATCTAATATTAAAATAATCTTATTTCAGCAGGTACTTAAAATGAATGCTACCTGGAATTAAATGACTACATATGGCACATCTACATCTTACTTAGGGACATGAATTTTAAAACATAAATAAAATGGGAAGAAACGTAAATGACATCAGATGGAAATGTTTTTTGGGGTGGCTTTTAGAATAAATCCCAGCCTTTTCACCATTTTGAGAGCACAGCTGGCTTGAATTTAAACCTCCACATGGACTTGCTCCTCTGATCTGTCTTAAAAAATGTATAAGGGACCTTGGGAGGGCAGTGACTCACCACACTCAAGTTTCTTTACCTGACCCAATCAGATCCACTCCCACAAAATCGATGTGAGGAGAAATCATTGACTAATGAGTAGAATTTACTTGAATGAGAAAATTGTTATCCTTGTGCATAAAGAGAGAAATGTATTATCTATTATCTATTACTTGCTAAAAGTGAAAGTCTTAGGAGGAATGTCATTACACAGCTTTTAACAGTTTTCTTCAAGATTGTCCTGAAATAGGGTCACAGTTAATACTCTTCAGTAGAAGATAGGACCCTAGAGCTTCAGTACAGTGTTCTGTGTTTTTTGTTCTAATTGAAGCCTTAAAATGGTTTGATAAGGATTTTATATATGCCTTTACTCCTCCCCCTCCCCAGCATTCTTCTAAGGGGTGGCTTTTTTTTTAATTCAAGGACGGATATTTTCAAAAACCCTAGTGAAGAAGAAATATTTACTGATTACATTTCTTTTCCCTTAGGGATAAAGAAATGGAGAAGAGCTTTGAAGTAGTAAGACACAAAAATAGAGGTAGGGATGAGGTTTCAAAAAACCAGGCCCTTAAACTTCAGCTAGACAACCAGTATGCTGTGCTTGAAAATCAGAAAAACAGCCACTCACAATACAATTAAGGAATGGGCTTTGCTAACCCTTCTGAGGTAACTAAACTACAGGCAACACCACCAACAGCCATTCATCATCTGATCTCTGCTGGATCTACAGACACCGTTACAGACCACTGAGTTTCATGACCGGTCCTATGGAAGTTAAAGTGTCACGACTGCTCTATGCATATTGGATTTAGGGGAATTTTCATTGTTACATAAATGCGTGAACTAGTTTCAACAGTGTTCTTTCATATTCACTCTGCAAATACAAAAAACCAAAACCTGCAGCCAGTGGTCATTTCAAAATCTTTTTATGTTCAGATACTGAGCCTTCCTAAGGGTTGACTACCTCAGATTTGCTGCACTCATTGTGGACTTCGTGTGGATCACAACTTCTGGATAAGAAGCTTACAACTATTAAGTGTCGATGTGAACTTTCAAACCAGCTCTACTGGATTCTTATCAGAAATCCTGCATAAAAAGTCAGCCATCTGGGTTCTGATCTGCTGTAAAAGATGAAGATTTAAGTGACCTTAATTAACCTGTCCTGTGCCCTACCCTTAAGGAATACTCTCTGTAGTGGGCTGTGGCTATGTTAGACTTCCTGGAACACACCGCTGAAAAGAACTGATGTGTTCGGATCATCTGTGTAGGGCTGTGATTTGTAGTTTAAATTTTAGTTGTATTCTGAAGAAACCACAAAATAAATTCAACCAAACTGGGGTCTACCAAGTGGGGGAAGGGGTAAGGGAGAGAATAATCTTGTGGGATTTTTGGTAATTTTTTTATTTGGATAGTGCTTTTTTGTTTTTGTTCTACATTAAGGCCTTTTTTGCTTTGACTTGAAATAAGTTCTTTGACAGAGCATATTGCTTGGTTAAGTAACCTGAAGTATGCATTAGGATTGTCAGATGTCTCGTGGGAATGCCAATCCTGAGGGTGGAACCAAATAGCCTTTGATGTAAAGGGCAGTGGATGCTGGAGGCTCAACTTCAGGTGCTGCTAATGCCTCGTCTAATCAGGTTTAAATTGTATAGTAAACTGCAATGGGAAGAATATGCTTTCTGCTGAGGCTAAGGGGTTCACTGATCTGTCCTTAACAAATTCAGAGCAATGTGAGCAAAACCTCAGCTAAAAACCCATTTAAGTGTCATGAATTGTGCGTGGTCTTTGATAAGAATTCCTTACATACTTGTGCCCAAATTTGCAAGATATTGGCTGTTCATAGATGCAGTGATTGTCCCAGCTAGCTCTGTTTTCAACCTTTTGGTGTGTCTTTATGTTCATTTGGAGAGTCAGGGCGAAAGACAGGTGATGTAGCACTTCTGTTTTTAATAATTACAGCTTAAAATACCTATTAATCATAGTTTTTGGTCCTTTAAAGGGACTGGAGGAAGCTACCCAGAATTACAGAGGCGCGTCCACCTAATGAGATAGTCTGGCAGTTTCCTAGTTTTGTATCTTTCAATAGAAATATCTGAAAGTGGTAATCTGACTACTTGATGCAGAGTCTGGGTTTCTCTATAATAAATCCCTTTGCCAAATGCATGAGTTGCAGACTTGCTACTGGCAAGAGTGAAGCAAGTGGGTGAGTAAAACTATTTTGATGTGGGAGCATTTTCGAATAAGAGTTTAGTCTTGATGAAAGTGTCCATGCAGGAATTGGACTCCGAGGGGGGTTACAGTGTCTCCTGATGGGACCTGCCACCCACGTCTGGGCAATAATGCTGGCATTTGAGGTGGCAGGCAGGATGCTGGTCTTCTAATGTATTTGAGCGAGTAGCTGAGCCAGCCAAGGGGAGGTTGAATGACAAAGTCAGAAATGTGATTCTTGGTAAACTGAAGACTTTATTTGGGAACCAAAAACCTTAAAAAGTAGTCTCTTCATTGCCGAACTGTGTATTTTCCCTGAAAGTGTATTTTTTCCCAGCAAAGTTTTGTTGGGGGTTATGTTACTGAAGAATGAACAGAGATGACTATGTGGAGGTGTTATGTAAAAGCATACTGTACCTGCAGCAGATTTAAATTCCAGCTTTTTGTTATAACTTTTTAAAAGATTGTGAAAATATCAAAATGTACATGAATCAAGTTTTAATATACTGTATGATGATGGGTGGATGAGGCTGTCCATTGTACCATTTGTTTGAATTCTCAGGCATGGTTTGGCAGTGCAAGAACTCTGTAACATTAACAAACTCAATAAAAAGTAAATATATGGATTTTGGACTGTAATGATTATTTTAAAGGCTTATTTTGTCTTTGAAAATAGTGAGTTGAGGTCATGCCTCTCTCTTGCTTTAGGAAAATGATGCTCTAAACTCAGGAGTTACTTTCTGTTTGAGAAGTATTTGCAGAGTACTCAAGCATAAAAAGACATGAGGAATTAGGGAAACCAAAGACAGTAAAAAGAAATAGAAAATTTTAAAAATACAGAACAGGCATGTATGGCTGCAAAGCTGTGACAAATTTCTTTGGAAAACTTTTGAAATACACATTTGTCCTTGTTGCTGTATTAAATTTTGTTACCTTAAACTGGCAGAGGGATCTAAAATTTTTATATAGATTAAAGGATTTGAGGCTTTGTTTCTTGAGTATTTAACAATTCTCAAAAAGAACAGTAATTTTAAATTTCAGGATTTAGTTTGGATGATAGTCCCTAGATTTTAAAATTAGCAAAAGTATATTTCAGTCATTTTGGTAATTAATTTTAAATATGTAATGTTATCATTTTGCTATTTGATTATTTTTTGTGCTTGATTGAGATCTCTTTTTAACAGCCCCATTTAAGATAGAACATGCACAGAACTCACTCCTTATCACTCTTCCCTCCTTTTATTTCCTCTTTTTTTTATTTTT
>NW_016107655.1:1725454-1726917 GCF_001604975.1 Cebus imitator
TTTTTTCTTCTTTTTTGAGAGAGAGTCTTGTTCTTGCCCAGGCTGGAGTGCAGTGGTGGAATCTCGGCTCACTGCAACTTCCACCTCCCGGGTTCAAGCAATTCTGCCTCAGCCTCCCCAGGTAGCCGGGATTACAGGTGACCACCACCACAGCCGGCTAATTTTTGTGTTTTTAGTAGAGACGGGGTTTCACCATATTGGCCAGGTTGGTCTCACTCCTGATGTCAGGTGATCTGCCCACCTCGGCCTCCCAAAGTGCTAGGATTACAGCTGCATGAGCCACCATGCCCAGCCTAGATTTTCTCATTCCAGGCGTTTCATTTAGAAAAGATTATACAATTTGTTTTTCCGTGACTGGCTTCCACACTTAGCCTGTTTTTGAGGCTTAGCGTGTATCAGTGTTTCATTTTTATTGCTAAACAATATAGGTAATTGTATGGATGTACCACATTTAAATTATACATTCATCAGTTGGACATTTGAGTTGTTTCATTATTATGAATGATGGCATTATGAATGATGTTGCTATGAACTTCCATGTACAAGTTTTTCTATCAACATATCCGGTTCTCTTTGGTATATACTTAAGGGTGAAATTGCTGGGTCATATATCACTTTGAGGAACTGCCAAACTCTAAAGTAGCCTCACCACATTATATTACTATTCCCACCAGCAGTGTCAGAGGATTTCAATTTCTCCATGTCTTTGTGATCACTTGTTTCTAGTGATCTAGTCTTCCTAGTGGTGTGAAGTATCTCATTGTAGTTTTATTTGCATTCCTATAATGACTAGTGGTGTTGAACATCTTGTGCTTATTGGCCATCTGTATGTCTTCTTTGGAAAAGTGTGTATTCAAATCCTCTACCAATTTCTAAATTTATTTGTAATTTTATTATTAAGTTGCAAGTGTTTTAAATTTCAGGTACGACTTTGTCAGATACATGAAGTGTAAATATTTTCTCCTACCATTTTTCCCTTTTGTAGAAGTGTCTTTTGGAGCACAAAATTTTCAATTTTGATGAAGTCCAACTTAGCTGCTCTTTAGTTGCTTGCGATTTGGGTGTTATATCTAAGAAAACATTGCCTGACCCAAGTCGTAAAGATTTATCCCTATTTTCTTCTAAGAGTTTTATGTTTTTAACTCTTTCCTTTAGGTCTTTGTTATATTTTGAGTTAATTTTTTTTTTATTGCAACCTAGGGTTCCAACTTCATTATTCTGCATATGGATATACAGTTGCTCAGCACCATTTGTTTAGACTCTTGTGGTTTTGCGGGGAGGACGGGTGGTTGTTTTTGAGACAGCATCACCCAGGCTGGAGAGCAGTAGTGTGATCATAGTTCACCGCAGCCTTGGCTTGGGCTGAAACGACCCTGTCTGCCTCAGCCTCTCAAGTAACTGGGACTAAAATGTGCGCCACCACACCCAGCTAATTTTTTTTTTTTTTTTTTTTTTTTTTTTTT
>NW_016107655.1:1727875-1733072 GCF_001604975.1 Cebus imitator
GCTGGGATTACAGGCACGCACCACCATGCCCAGCTAATTTTTTGTATTTTTAGTAGAGACGGGGTTTCACCATGTTGACCAGGATGGTCTCGATCTCTTGACCTCGTGATCTACCCGCCTCGGCCTCCCACAGTGCTGGGATTACAGGCTTGAGCCACCGCGCCCGGCCCAATTCACCATTTATTATAACTAGGTACTGATGGAGCCTGCAGAATGGAGGTAAGATAACGAATTTCTTCTCTTGGGCTTGAAATGAAGATAATGAATATTAGTGATATATTGAATAAGAAATAATTGCTTATTTTATATTATTATCTTTTTTGACATAGTTTCACTGTCACTCAGGCTGGAGTGCAGTGGCACAATCCTGGCTCACTACAACCTCCACCTCCTGGGTTCAAGCAATTCTCATGCCTCAGCCTCCCCAGTAGTTGGGATTAGAAGCGTGTGCCACCATGCCCAGCTAATTTTTTTTTTTTTTTTTTTTTGTATTAGTGGAGACAGGGTTTCACCATGTTGTCCAGGCTGGTCTCGAACTCCTGACCTCAAGTAATCTGCATGCCTCAGCCTCCCCAGGTGCTTGGATTACAGGCGTGAGCCACGATGCCTGGCCTTAGAAATAATTGCTTTAAATAATCATATTTGTATTATTTAAAATAGGAATTATGCTCACATCAGGGATTTAGGATATACATAAAAGTAATCATTAAGGCAGTTCAGTCCTTTTGAATTTGCCCCCCAAGTGAGAACTGGAATTCTAAATAATTGGATTTAGTAATACAATGGGTAGACTTGAAGTCATTAACTTTAAAAGTCTTTTCAGTCCCTCAACCAAACTGTTCAGGGATCCAGTCAAAGCATGCCGCAAGAAACCTCTGTAAGATGGTTCATCTCCAAAGATGATGGAGAGTAGTGTGTAAGTGTGAGGGAAACAGCATTCACAGCATGTCTTACTTGTTATTAGGCTTGAGCAGACAGCTTTGGTATCAGGTCAGAAGCTGCGTTAACTAAGTAGCAGGCAGTCACTTTCTCACGAAAGGTAGCAGATTTGAAAGTAGGAATGACTTTAAATTTTTGCAGTTATTTAGTGTGACATTCTACACTTGGCATTGACATTTTAGGAAACATGGTCTTCCGTGACTAGATTTTGTTTTCCTTGAGATCTAACAACAGTTTTTGACCTCAAGCACTGAAGTTTGTTTTTGTTTTATTGTAAAGACAGCCTTGCTCTGTCACCCAGGGTGCATTGCAGTGGCACAGTCACAGCTCACTGCAACCTCAAACTCCTGGGCCCAAGTGATCATCCTGCCTCAGCCTCCTGAGTAGCCAGGACTACAGGTGTGCTCCATCATGCCTGGCTAATTTTTTATTATTTTGTACAGATGGGGTGTTGCTGTGTTGCCCAGGCCCAGGCGGTCCTCCCACCTTGGCCTCCCAAAATGCTGGAATTACAGGTGGGAGTTATTTGTGCCAATCCCTGAAGTTTTAAATCTCAGTATATTTAACCTTTTCTTATCTTTTTACTACAGAGTTACTGGCAGTAGTACTCTATTCCATGTTGTTTTCCTTTTATCCCCAGATAACTCAAACTTTGATTTTGTATCTTTTGTTTAGGGAGGCAAGATGTACAAAACAAACCATTGATTTTTTGAATGTTAGCATAGGGAAACTCAAAACATCACCTACTGACGGAGATTTTGTGTGTCTTCCTTTTTTTTTTTGGATACAGAGTCTTACTCTTACCCAGGCTGGAGTGCAGTGGTGTGATGTCAGCCCACTGCAACCTCCGTCTCCTGGGTTCAAGCGATTCTTCTGCCTCAGCCTCCTGAGTAGCTGGGACCACGCCCAGTTAATTTTTGTATTTGTAGTAGAGACTGGGTTTCACCATATTGGCCAGGCTGGTCTCGAACTCCTGACCTCATGATCTGCCTGCCTCAGCCTCCCAAAGTGCTGGGATTACAGGTGTGAGCCACCACGCCCAGTGTCTTTCTTTTTAACTCCAAAGTTTAGATAGTATATCATTCCCTAGAAAATACTGCAGCTAAAGTTTTTATCCTGTATGAGCAATTTTATCTTTATTTATTTATTTTTGAGATGAAGTCTCACTGTGTTACTCAGGCTGGAGTGCAGTGGTGCAATCTCGGCTCACTGCAACCTCTGCCTCCCAGGTTCAAGCCATTCTCCTGCCTCAGCTTCATGAGTAGCTGGGACTACAGGCACTCGCCATCACACCCGGCTACTTTTTGTTGTGTATTTTTAGTAGAAACAGGGGTGTCACCATGTTGTTCAGGCTGGTCTTGAACTCCTGACCTCAGGTAATCTACCCGTCTCAGCCTCCCAAGAGATTACCTCCCAAGTGCTGAGATTACCATCATGAGCCACCTCATCTGGCCTTAGCAATTTTCATCATAAGAAGTAGGGCAACTCTATAAGATTATGTCCATGGTTCTCAAACTGCTGCATTTTGGAATAACCTGGGAGTCATTAAAAAAAAAAACAACAAAAAAACTGATGCCTGACTCCCACATCCAGACATTCTGAATTAATTAGTATGGAGTGTGACCTGAGCAGAGGGATGTTTTTTCAATTCCCACAGTTCTAATGTACAACAAAATCTGGGAACCACTGGGTCATGTCAAAAAATGATAAATGATTTCCCTAGTGCACGGTTGGAAAACAACCATGGGGCTAGCTCAAGTAGGAAATCTTCTAAATTGCATTCTTAGCCCAGAAAGGATTATCATATTCCCACATGCATTTTTGGATGCCGTTAAATGAGGGAAAGTAGATACTGAAGTTGGAGGGAAAGACCTGGAAACTGAAATGCTTCATTTTTTGATTTTTTACAAAACTACACATTTTTGTTGTTCAGTAGTTATCAGTATAATGACCATTTTTAATATCTCACCTGTCATTTCTTAGATAACTGCCTCATCATCAGTGTAATTTCTGTAGCTACTCGTTATCCTTCTCTCCATTCTGTTTGACTTGTCTCTTGACAGCAAATCTGAGCATTCCTGAGTTTAATCGCTGTGAATGTTCATCTGTCTTACACTACCCCTGGCCACTTTAAATTTGCCGTTTCATTATGTTACTCAATCACAGCACCTCTGGGTTTTAAGAGTTTCTTTAGAATTCTGCTATTCTCCCTGGTGACCATGAATTCAACCATAGTTAATTAACCTCACCAGAGATAAGCTTTGGCAGCTGCAGAATCTTACAGCTCATCTATTTAGGAATCAGAACCTCAGGCCAAGTGTAGCTTGTACCACCTACACACTCTAGGTCTGTGGCTCACCTTACCAGCTCCTGCCTTTGAAGGTCATGTGGGTTGCACTTAAGCGTCTTTTCATAATGAGGTGTGGGCACAGACTGGAATCTCTTAGGTTTGTCTTTGGTTTTATTATAACTTGCTGGGACTACTTCCTGGATTGCTCTGATTTTACAGTTCAAATGTATGTCTTTAATTAGAACCTGAATTAAACATGGAAGTCAGGGACTCCTAACCTCAGTGGCACCATGGTAATGGGGGTGAAGAGGAGGTTGCAAGCTCCCATTATATTCTTTTGTTCTGCCCTGACATCCTCTTCTTTTAAAAAAAAAAAAAAAAAAAAAAAAAAAAAAAAAAAAAAAAAAAAAAAAACCTTAGCTCCAGCTTGCAAGAGTGTTAAATCATTTACTGGAAAATTTTAAAACTGTATGGTTTTTAACCTTGAGCCAGGCCCTGTTCTAAACAGGTAAAAATGTTGACTCCTTTAACCCTGAAAGCTCCTTAAAGATGGGAAAATAGGTTCTGGAAAGTTCAATAGCTTGCCTGGAGTCATAGCTAGTAATGAAGGAGCCAGGATTCCAACCCAGGTGTTTCAGCTCTAGCAAGTTTTTAACCATGAGGCTTTGCTTCCACTTTTCTCCTTAGATTTAACGGTAGAGAAGGAACATGGGAACCAAATGCTCCTTCAAAATGACTTGAAAATGCCCTTTGCCCTGTTCCTGTCCCAGGGTCAGCAGGGACGCATTAGAGCCCGACTTCTTCAGTCTCCCCTCAAAGCAGCAGAAAGTTCTTAATGTGGAGGTGAGTTGTACTATCTTTTCTTTCAGTTGCTGGGGGCAGAATTTTTAATTTTTTTAGACTGTTTTACATTGAGAATTTTCATGTACAATAGTCCGGGGGGTAGCATAGTAAATATCCTTCAACCTCTGGCCCACCTTCAACAGTTACTGCTTTTCGGTCTCTCTTTTTAGCTGTGAATATACTCTACATTTTCTGGGTTATTTTAAAGCTAATCTGAGACCAGCTGGGCGCGGTGGCTCACCTCCGTAATCCCAGCACTTTGGGAGGCTGAGGCAGGCAGATCACCTGAGGTCAGGAATTTGAGACCAGCCTGACCAACATGGAGAAACCCCGTCTCTACTAAAAATACAAAATTATGTGGGTGTGGTGGTGCATGCCTGCAATCACAGCTACGAGGGAAGCTGAAGCAGGAGAATTGCTTGAACCTGGGAGGCGGAGGTTGCAGTGAGCTGAAATCACGCCATTGCACTACAGCCTGGGCAACAAGAGCACAACTCCATTTCAAAAACGAAAGAGAAAGAGAGTAAGCAAGCTAATCTGAGACCTACTCCTTCCATAAATATTTCATCAACAGATAAAGGCTCTTTTAACAACCAAAATACCATTATCACACCTAAAAAGCATTTCTGTGATATTAGATATCCTGTGTGTTAAAGCTTCTGACGTCACATGGCCACTTCACAGTTGCTTTATTTGAAAAAAAAAAAAAAAAAAATCCAGACAAGGAAGCCCCATTGCATTTAGTTTTCTAAGTCTCCCTTAATTTCCTCACCTTATTTTTAATTTTTTGCCAGTTATTGGGGAAACGTGGTCACTTGGCTTGTAGGGTTTTCCACATTCTATATTTAACTGATTGCTTTCCCTCATTTCCTATGAGGGAAACAGGTAGTGTCCCAGCTTATAATGCTAGATTGAGCTGAATTCATGGACATGGATGCACTTTAGAGATTCTGGATTTAAGCATTAGCTCATTAGGGCTCTAAGGGCTTACTTGCTTTGTTGACTGAAATGTGGACTTGGAGGTGGTCTATGTTTAATGAAGTGGGGTGCCAGAGCTTCCACAGCATGCTGTGGAGGAGGGATTCGGCTTAGGGAGATAGGACTGTTGGAGTGGATTTATCATGT
>NW_016107655.1:1733412-1736981 GCF_001604975.1 Cebus imitator
GCCGAGATTGCGCCATTGCACTCCAGCCTGGGTAACAAGAGCGAGACTCCGTCTCAAAAAAAAAAAACAAAAAAAATAAAAAAAAATAATGGCACTGGCTGGGTGCGGTGGCTCACACCTGTAATCCCAGCACTTTGGGAGTCCAACGTGGGCACATCACCTGAGGTCAGGAGTTTGAGACCAGCCTGGCCAACATGGCAAAACCCCATCTCTACTAAAAACACAAAAATTAGCTGGGTGTGATGGCACATGCCTCTAATCTCAGCTACTTGGGAGGCTGAGGCAGGAGAATCTCTCAAACCCGGGAGGCAGAGGTTGTAGTGAGTCACGACTGAGCGACTACACTACAGCCTGGACAACAAGAGTAAGACTCCATGTCAAAATAATAATAATAAAGGCAGCATTGTATGAATTACCTACCAACCGGGGTGACTGCAGAATTTAGCGGCTAGAGTGATAATGAGGAAGAGGGGGAAAAAGAACAGATGTATCTCCAATCTACATTTACAGCAAGATTTTACTTACAACTTTATCTGCAAGGAAAGAAAAATGAGAGATTATGGCAATTCATCCCTAAGAGGTCTGAGAAAGAAAAAAATGCTAATTAAAAGAAAAAATATAGCCAAGCCACCCCTCAGTTTTCCTTTTCGTTAACATGTAACAGAATTCTATACAGCCATTTAAAATGATGTAAAGCCTATGCTGAAACGGAGGTAGTATTCATGTCATATAAACTGAAAATACAAGAAAACATCTATATACCTAATAATACACATACAAAAACATCTAGAAAAATTTTAAAAAGTTTTGTAGAGTAGCTCTGGGTGCTAGAATATATGACTTTATCTTCTTATTTTGAGATATGTTCCATCGATTTATTGAGAGTTTTTAGCATAAAGCACTGTTGAATTTTATTGAAGGCCTTCTCTGCATCTATTGAGATAATCATGTGGTTTTTGTCTTTGGTTCTGTTATGTGATGGATTACGTTTATGGATTTGCATATGTTGAACCAGCCTTGCAACCCAGGGATGAAGCCGACTTGAACGTGCTGGATAAGCTATTTGATGTGCTGTTGGATTCAGTTTGCCAGTATTTTATTGAGGATTTTCACATCAATGTTCATCATGGATATTGGCCTGAAATTTTATTTTTTAGTTGTGTTGCTGCCAGGTTTTAGTATCAGGATGATGTTTGTCTCATAAAATGAGTTAGGGAGGATTCCCTCTTTTTGTATTGTTTGGAGTAGTTTCAGAAGGAATGGTACCAGCTCCTCTTTGTATGTCTGGTAGAATTCGGCTGTGAACCCATCTGGACCTGGGCTTTTTTTGGGTGGTAAGCTCTTACTTGCTGCCTCAACTTCAGACCTTGTTACTGGTCTATTCAGGGATTCAACTTCTCCCTGGTTTAGTCTTGGGAGGGTGTAAGTGTCCAGGAATTTATCCATTTTTTCTAGATTTACTGGTTTATTTGCATAGAGGTGTTTGTAGTATTCTCTCATGGTAGTTTGTATTTCTGTGGGATTGGTGGTGATATCCCCTTCATTATTTTTTATTACATCTATTTGATTCTTCTCTCTTTTTGTCTTTATTAGTCTGGCTATGGTGATCTATTTTGTTGATCTTTTCAAAAAACCAGGTCCTGGATTCAGTGATTTATTTATTTATTTATTTATTTGTTTGTTTGTTTATTTTTTTGAGATGGAGTCTCACTCTGTCACCCAAGCTGGAGTGCAGTGGCACAAACTCGGCTCACTGCAACCTCTGCCTCCTAAGTTCAGGCAATTCTCCTGTCTTAGCCTCCCAAGTAGCTGGGACTACAGGCATATGCCACCATGCCCTGCTAATTTTTGTATTTTTAGTAGAGACAGAGTCTCGCCATATTTGCCAGGCTGGTCTCGAACTTCTGACCTTGTGGTCCACCTGCGTCGTCCTCCCAAAGTGCTGGGATTACAGGCATGAGCCACTGTGCCCGGCCTCATTTATTTTTTTTTTTTAAGGCTTTTTACGTGTGTCTATTTCCTTCAGTTCTGCTCTGATCTTAGCTATTTCTTGTCTCCTGCTAGCTTTTGAATTTGTTTGATCTTGCTTCTCTAGTTCTTTTAATTATGATGTTACGGTGTTGATTTCAGATCTCTCCTCACTTCTCATATGGGCATTTAGTGCTATAAATTTCCCTGTAGACATTGCTTTAAATGTATCCCAGAAATTCTGGTACATTGTATCTTTGTTCTCTTTGGTTTTGAAGAACATCTTTGTTTCTGCCTTCATTTCATTATTTATCCAGTAGTCATTCAGGAGCAGGTTGTTCAGTTTTCATGTAGTTGTGTGGTTTTGAGTGAGTTTCTTAATCCTGAGTTCTAATTTGATTGCACTGTGGTCTGAGACTGTTTGTTATGATTTCTGTTCTTTTGCATTTGCTGAGGAGTGATTTACTTCCTTTATGTGGTCAATTTTAGAATAAGTGTGATATGGTGCTGAGAAGAATGTATATTCTATGGATTTAGGGTGGAGAGTTCTGTAGATGTCTGTTAGGTCCGCTTGGTCCAGATCTGAGTTCAAGTCCTGGATATCCTTGTTAATTTTCTGTCTCATTGATCTAATATTGACAGTGGAGTGTTAGGGTCTCCCACTATTATTGTGCGGGAGTCTAAGTCTCTTCGTAGGTCGTTAAAAACTTGCTTTATGAACCTGAATGCTCCTGCATTGGGTGCATATATATTTAGGATAGTTAGCTCTTCTTGTTTGTCTCTTTTGATCTTTGTTGGTTTAAAGTCTGTTTTATCAGAGACTAGAATTGCAACCCCTGCTTTTGTTTGCTCTCCATTTGTTTGGTAAATCTTCCCCCATCCCTTTATTTTGAGCCTATATTTGTCTTTGCACATGAGTTGGGTATCCTGAATACAGCACACAGATGGGTCTTGACTATCCAATTTGCCAGTCTGTGTCTTTTCATTGGGGCATTCATCCCATTTACATGTAAGGTTAATATTGGTATGTGTGAATTTGATCCTGCCATTTTGATGCTAGCTGGTGGTTTTGCCTGTTAGTTAATGCAGTTTCTTCATAGTGTCGATAACCTTTACAATTTGGTATGTTTTTGCAGTGACTGGTACTGGCTGTTCCTTTCTATGTTTAGTGCTTCCTTCAGGAGCTCTTGTAAGGCAGGCCTGGTGGTGACAGAATCTCTCAGAAGTTGCTTGTCTGTAAAGTATTTTATTTGTGTGTGTGCTTTTAATACAAAAAAAAAAAATGGAATAAATTTTTTTTTTTCGTAGAGACAGAGTATACATGTTGCCCAGGCTGGTCTCAAACTCCTGGGCTTAAGCAATCCTCCCGCCTCAGCTTCCCAAGTGCTGGGATTACAGGCATGAGCCACTGCACCCAGCCTAGTTGTCTTCTCTTTTGTAAGGTGGAGTCTCACTCTGTCACCCAGGCTGGAGTACAGTTGCACAATCTCGGGTCACTGCAACCTCCATCTCTTGGGTTCAAGCGATTCTCCTGCCTCAGTCTCCTGAGTAGCTGCAATTACAGGCACCTGCCACCATGTCTGGCTTTTTTTTTTTTTTTT
>NW_016107655.1:1736997-1745430 GCF_001604975.1 Cebus imitator
CTTGGCTCACTGCAGCTTCCTCCTCCTCGGTTCAAGTGATTCTCATGCCTCAGCCTCACGAGTAGCTGCAACTACAGGCGTGTACCACCATGTCCAGCTAATTTTTGTATTTTTAGTAGAGGTGGGTTTTCACCATGTTGGCCAGGCTGGTCTCAAACTCCTGACCTCAAGTGATCCACCTGCCTTGGCCTCCCAAAGTGCTGGGATTACAGGCATGAGCCACTACACCCAGCCAAAACTTGATAATTTTCATTGCAGATTTCCAAATGTTAAACAAGCATGAGATGGCTCTGCTGAATGGCTACTACTTGTTGTGTCAGACTACTGTCCACTCTAGTGGGGATGGTGCCATGTGAGAGAGGCTGAAGAAGAGATGCGGAGCCAGTGAATGAGACCTTGGGTTTATTGTGGATTTACATAACAGGACAGTCTGGGAGCAGTGGGTGGGACAGGAAAATTGCTACTGTTTTAAAAAAGCATGTAGTTTAATGTATCGTTTTCACTTAGCAACTTCTACCTAGCAACTTCCACTTAACCCAATACAAAGGGCCACCATCCCCTGTACAGCCTGCATTCCAAGGAATGGGCAAGGGGTACAGATGTCCTTCATTGGTAGGGAGTGAGTCTCTGGGTTGGCCACACCTGGATTCCTTAACTTGGAACTCTGAACATAGATTCTTCTTAGGCCCCAGGGTCACTTCCCAGGGTATGCCTACCATAGGCTGCAACTCAAGATGGTAGAGAAAGAGCTGAGTGGCAGGGCCTGGTGGCTCACACCTGTAATCCAGGCACTTTGGGAGGCTGAGGTGGGCAGTTCACTTGAGGTCAGGATTTTGAGACCAGCCTGGCCAACAGGGTGAAACCCCGTCTCTACAAAAATTGAAAAATTAGCTGGATGTGGTGGCGGGGGCCTATATAGTCCCAGCTACTCAGGAGGCTGAGGCAGAATGGCTTGAACCCAGGAGGTGGAGGTTGCAATGAGCTGAGACTGTGCCACTGTACTCCAGCCTGGGTGACAGAGCAAGACTTCATCTCAAAAAGAAACAAAAGAAAATGAGCTGGGTGCCTTGCTTGTTGACAGATCTAGATTTAAAATCTTTTTAGGGATTCAGAATAAGGATCAGACAACTATGGCCCACTGCCTATTTTTGTATGGCCTGAAGCTAAGAATGATTTTTATCTTAAAGGGTCAGAGGGAAACCAAGCCTTGATACAAAGCAGCCTATGTAGTGAAGCCCTTTTAGGTGAGAGGTATTAACTGTGAAATAATAGGTTTGGATTAGAGCAGTGGTTTGTGACTTTAGGGTGGAAAGTCACAGATCTAAACTCTAGAATTATGAATTCTACCCTAAAAATGCTCATATACAAGCCAGCTGGGCATGGTAGCTCATGCCTGTAATCCAAGCACTTTGGAGGCCAAGGTAGGTGGATCACCTGAGGTCGGGAGTTCAAGACCAGCCTGACGAACATGGTGAAACCCCGTCTTAAAATAAATAAATAAATAAATAAATAATTTAAAGAATTTTTAAACATTTTTTAAATAAAAATAAAAAGAAAAATACTCATATACAAAACAGCCTGTTCGATTCCTATGCATCTCAGGCCCCACAGTAAACACCTAATTACTGCTAATATTGTTATTGGTCTGCTCAGGCTGCCATAAAAGAACACCAAGGGCTGAGTGGCTTAAACCACAGAAATGTATTTTCTCACCATTCTGGAGGTTGGAAATCCAAAATCAAGGAGATGGCCAGGGTTGGAATCTGGTGAGGACTTTCTTCCTGGTGTGTAGACAGACAGCAGCCCTCTCCCTGTGTGCTCACGGGGCCTTTCCTCCATGCAGGCAAACTCCTGGTGTGCCTTCCTAGTCTTCCTTTTATTCTTTTTTTTTTTTTTTTAAAGATGGGGTTTCACCATGATGGCCAAGCTGCTCTTGAACTCCTGACCTCAGGTGATTCACCCACCTCAGCCTCCCAAAGTGCTAGGATTACAGGCGTGAGCCACTGCGCCTGGCTGTCTTCCTTTCATTTATTCATTTTTGGAGACAGGGTTTCGCTCTTGTTGCCCAGGCTGCAGTGCAATGGCGTGATCTTGACTCACCACAACCTCCGCCTCCTGGGTTCGTTATTTTCCTGCCTCAGCCTCCCAAGTAGCTGGGATTACAGGCATGCACCACCACGCCCTGCTAATTTTGTATTTTTAGTAGAGACAGGGTTTCTCCATGTTGGTCAGGCTGGTTTTGAACTCCCAACTTCAGGTAATCTGCCTTGGCCACAAAGTGCTGAGATTACAGGTGCGAGCTGCCACACCTGGCTGTGCCTTCCTATTAGCAGGGCACTTGTCCTGTTGGATTAGGGCCTCATTCTTATGACCTCATTTAACCTTATCCCCTTATAAAGGCTCTATCTACAATCACATAGCAAATTAGGCTTTAACCTGTGAATTTTAGGGGGACACATCTCAGTCCATAACAATGTTAATAATAAATCTGAGTATAATTGAGTACTGTATTTACATTAAGAATTCCTACCTCTTTAAGTTCTAAGAGACCATGTGTCCAGGTGGTTTGTTGCTGAATCCTAGGCACAGGCTGAGGATTCCTATTTGTTGAATTAATGAATGCTGGTGAGATCAGACTAACAGGAAAATTCATGGAGGGATATAAAGTGCTAATTTAAATATCACAGAATAAAATGCTTCAGAGAAGAAACTCATACTAATCTAATCAAGGCAAGTTCCGCACCTCCCTCCCCCTTTTAAGCAAGACTACCTGTGGTTGGAATTAGCATGTAAAAGGATATTGTTGCTGGCATTAGGACATTTACAGATGAAGAGTCAAAGCCAGAGTTCAAGTGGTTTATACAGGGTAGGGGCAGATGCTGGAGAGTCAGAAGGAGAAACTGAGACCTGGAGCCTTAAATGGTAAACTGTGTGCCTGTTTGAACTGGAAAACCATAATTTTGGCAGAAAATAAAGTGGTAGATTAGGTTAATTTAAAAACTATTTCAAATAATGTTTCTTTTTTTGAGACGGAGCTTCACTCTGTCACCCAGCCTGGAGTGCAGTGGCGCAATCTCAGGTCACTGCAACCTCTACCTCCTGGTTTAAGTGATTCTCCTGTCTCAGCCTCCTGTGTAGCTGGGATTACAGGCACATGCCAGCACACTCGGTTAATTTTTATATTTTTAGTAGAGATGGGGTTTTGTCACATTGACCAGGCTGGTCTCGAACTCCTTACCTCAAGTGATCTGCCCACTTTGGCTTCCAAAGGGTTGGGATTACAGGTGTTAGCCACTGCACCCGGCCTATTTCAAAGAATTTTGAGTAATAAAATTCAGGGAAATGTACTACAAATCTATAAAGCGATTCAGCTAAAATAGCTCTGATAAAACCAGGCCCATTGGTTTTTGTTTGGTGGAAGGGAGGGGGATGTTTACATCATAATGCTACCAGTTTCTCTGTGTGGAATTTGTATTGTCCTAAACTGTGAACTAGATCAAAGCTGAAAATTGAAGGGCCAATCCTCTACTCCATTTTGAAGAAAATCTGACGAAAATTTAAGGGACTTTGTGTCCAAGTTGAACGCTCTCTCCTTCATTGTTTGAATCTGCCTTTTAAAAAGTCATTTCGAATAGTTTATATCAAAATTACATTCCTAACAGATTCTGGTTTGTCCTTCAAACGAAATTCGGGTTATTTATAGAGAACTGTGGTAGCACATGTAGTATTTGGTGTCTGGGTTTAGCATAATAAAGGCTAATACAATATAGTATTCCAATAAAAGTATGTCTTAATCTAATAGGGCAATATTCTAAATAACAAACATCAGAAATGTTAATGAGCAATTCTTTTTTTTTTTTTTTTTTTTGAGACAGGGTCTCATTCTGTCACCCAGGCTGAAGTGCAGTGGCATGATTTTGGCTCAATGCAACCTCTGCCTCCTGAGTTCAAACAGTGCTCGTGCTTCTGCCTCCCAAGTAGCTGGGACTACAGGCATCAGAGACCATGCTTGGCCAATTTTTTGGTATTTTTTTTTTTTTTTTTGTAGAGACGAGGTTTCGCCATGTTATCCACGCTGGTCTTGAACTCCTGGGTTCAAGTGATCCACCCACCTTGGCCTCCCAAAGTGGTGGGATTACAGGCATGAGCCACTGTACCTGGCCTGCATTCATTTTTTAAGTTATATAAATGTTTTGTTGCTTCAACAGAACAGATGCCAGGGTGTGCTTTTTTAAAAAATTTGTCTATGTAAACACATGTTAATACTAATTTGAGTCACTACTTTTATTCTTTATTATCACATTTTCCAAGTTTTGGCACCCAAACTTGGCAAACATCATGTAGATTTGTACAAACATACATATACATATATACACATATTTATAGCCCCAGCTTCCTCATTAAACTGTGCTCAGGCTCCTTGTAAAAGAGGTAAAATGGTGAGAAGATAAAAATCAGGGAAAACATGAATAAATCCTGATTGACAAATCTTATTGTTATGAATTAAGGCAGACATTTTAAAGCAAAATCCATCACTTTACTAAAATTTCCACTAAGCTACAGCTTCAGATATTTACAAGAAAAATAAACATCTTTTAACATACTTCAATGTGGTTTAACAGCAAGCTAGCTGAGGAGTTGTATTTTGTTATTTCAGGTAACTTTTTATTAAGAAACAGTTAATATTTCAGTGATTAAAATTTCAGGTGTTCAAAACTCAGGAAGGGTCATCATTATACTCTGAAGCAAAATTCTTCAGGTACTCATCTTTAAATAACTACTCAAATCCATCACAGTCACATTCAGGCTTTCAACTTTTAAAAGCATTTAATGTTTGGTAACTAGTTCCCCCCCCCTCAATGTTTGGTAACTGAAGAGTAGATATGATTAGTGTACTCTCGGTCTTTTGATTTTATTTTTTTCTGTAGAAGCTTTCCTTTTTTGTGATAATCCAGGCCCAAGTTCCTTATTATTCTGAAGAAATGAAATAGCTTCTGGTAGACAGTAATTTTCTACATGAGGAGGTGATTCCTATAAAAGGAAAAAAAAAAAATGATTTTTAAAAAATGATTTCAAACATTTACATGATCTGGTAATATATATTTTTTAGAAAATCTCAGGCCTCTCAGGGATGAAGCTAATAAACTTAAAGGAAAATGCATATTCATTCCTAGGTTCCAGCAAATTAAACAAAATGGACGCTGTGGAACAAAGTCTCACCTTTTATCAGAGAAATACGTGTATAGCTCAGAGTAGGGCAAGCTCAGATCTTACAAACATTTCGTATCAGTGTTTTTAATCCCCACTTTAGAGATAAAAATGAAAAAGGTAAAATAAAACAACCAATGTCACATAACTAGCAGGTAGCAAAGCCAAAATGCATACTCTACATACCCTATCTGACTCCAAAACCCTTGCATTTCCCCCCTACAACCAACAGAGAAGAAATGGATCTTTCCCCCCTTATTATGAGTGTAATAAAACTTAAATTTCTAGCAACATGGCAGACTGGGCAACCTGAAAATGAATCACCACAAAATACCAAGTAAGAGCCTTTTGATTCGGTTCTTCCATGGATAACAACTACAAAGTCTGACCAAAATATATTAAAAGCAACCACAGACCCTGGAGAATAAATAAATAAATCAAATAGGGGGACTGGGGGTGCAAATTCAGTGTATGAAGTACATTGCCTGCTAAACAACACAATACTCTTTGGAGGAGCAAAAGAACAGAACAGAATCTAGAGTTTCTTTTTTTGGGGGAGATGGGGGTCTTGCTATTTTGCCCAGGCTGGTCTCAAACTCCTGAGCTGAAGCAATCCTCCTGTCTCAGCCTCCTGGGTAGCTAGGACTACAGGCATACCACCATGCCAGACTTGAATCTAGAGTTTCTACAACTTATTCATGATGTCCAGAATATATCCAAAATTACTCCACATGTAAAGAAGCAAAACATGACCCATTTCTTAAGAAAAAATCAGAATCATTTAAATAAACAAATACTTAGGTATAAACTTAACAAAACATACATAGGATTTATATGCTGAAAATTACAAAATATTCATGAAAAATTAAAGACCACCTAAATTAATAATGATATTCCATGTTCATGGAATAGAAGACTCAATGTGATAAAGATGCAGATTCAAAATGATCTGTAAGTTTAATGAGATTCCTATCAAAATTCCAATAAGGTTCTTTTTATAGACATGAATAAGCTTATTTAAAAACTTATATAAAAAGATACAGGCAAAAAAAAAAAAGCTGCTAAAATAGCTAAAACAATCTGGAAAGGAATAAAGTGGAAGGAATCACCTGCTATACTGGAGTTTACTTTATATAGGTATAGTCATCTAGGCAGGGAAGTACTATAGAGGGAAAGAGACACATGGATCAATGGAACTGAAAAAAAGAACCCAGAAACCCACACAAATAAATATGCCTAAATGAACTTTTTTTTTCTCTTGCTCTTGTTGCTCAGGCTGCAACCTCTGCCTCCTGGGTTCAAGCAATTCTCCTGCCTTAGCCTCCTGAGTAGCTGGGACTACAGGTATACGCCACCACAGCTGGCTAATTTTGTATTTTTTGAGATGGAGTCTCACTCTATTGCCCAGACTGGAGTGTAGTGGTGCGATCTTGGCTCACTGCAGCCTCCACCTCCCAAGTAGCTGGGATTATAGGTGTGCACTGTCACACCCAGCTAATTTTTGTATTTTTAGTAGAGATGGGGTTTCACCATATTGGCCAGGCTGGTCTCAAACTCCTGACCTCAGGTGATCTGCCTGCCTCGGCCTCCCAAAGTGCTGGGATTAAACACTCCTCCCTCTAAAAGGTAAATATCTGCTTTAGAAGGCCAATGGATATAATTCTAAAAATATTAAATTAACACAAAAAAAGGCAAGAAAGAAAAGGAAGAACAAGGACAAAGAGCAAACAGAAAACAAACAGCCAAAAAACCCATCCCTAAATCCAATCATATCAATAATTACACAATGGACTAAACACTCCAAAGAATAAAAGAGCAAGGCCCAACTACATCCTGTCTATAACAAAGCCATTTTAAATATAAGACACAGACAAGTTTAAAATTAAAAACCATGAAAAGAGTTATCATGGCACAGAGCAAACAGATAAAGGCTCTATTAACCTCAATGTACATTCAAGACAAAGTAGGCCCAGAGACACATGTTATAACAAAGAATATGTGCAAATCACAAAAATTATATATGAGTAAACAACTAGCAACAAAGTTTGAAATAAATGGGGTAAAAGCTGACAGAATTAAAGAGAAAAAATAGACAATTCCACAGTCACCTGGAGATTTTAGTATCATTAATTGATATAACTAAACAAAAAAACACGGAAAATCTGATCAACATTATCAACCACATTGACCTATTTGATATTTTCAGAACACCACACTCAACAACTGCAGAATATAAAATCTTTCACATACATAATATGCTCATTAAGATAGATGAAGGGGTGATAAAACATGTCTTGATAACTTTAAAAGAATTAAAATCAGAGTACATTCTGTGATTACAATGGAATTCAACGAGCAATCACAAATAAAAAAGATAGAAAAAAATCCTCTTATATTTGGGAACTAAACAACAGACTCCTAAATAAGCCAGTTATAAATGAAAACAAGTTACCAACATCAGGAATAAACTTATTTATTTATTTTTTGAGACAGAGTCTTGCTCTGTTACCCAGGCTGGAGTGCAGTGGCATGATCTCAGCTCACTGCAACCTCTGCCTCCCAGGCTCAAGTGATTCTCCTGCCTCAGCCACCCTAGTAGCTGGGATTACAGGCGTGCACCACCACACCCAGCTAATTTTTTTGTATTTTTAGTAGAGATGGGGTTTCACTATGTTGGCCAGGCTGGTCTCGAATTCCTGACCTCAAGTGATCCACCCGCCTCAGCCTCCCAAAGTGCTGAGATTACAGGCCTGAGCCACCAAGTATGGCCAGGAATAAACTTATTACAATTAAACGGTAATAAGATTATTATGAAGAACTTTATGCCAACAAGTTTGACAAGATTAAATAGATATATTAGAGAATATCAGTTATTAAAAACTGACATATGATGAAACAAAAAATAGGAAAAGCTCTGTACCTAGTAAAGAAAGTTTGTTACAAAAACCACATATAAAGAAAACTCCAGGCTGGGCAATCATGCCTATAATCCTAGTACTTTGGGAGGCTGAGAGGATCGCTTGAGCACAGCATGGTGAAATCCCATCTCTACCAAAAATACAAAAATTAGCCGGGAGTAGTGGTGTACATTTGTAGTCCCAGCTACCTGGGAGGCTGAAGTGGAAGGACTGTTTGAGCCCAGGAGGCGGAGGCTGCAGTGAGCTTAGATCATGCCATTGCACTCTAGCCTGGGTGACAGAGCCAGACCATGCCTCAAAAAAAAAA
>NW_016107655.1:1746434-1750878 GCF_001604975.1 Cebus imitator
ATATATATATATATATATATAACAAAAGACACGCAAGTTCTCTTACTGAAAACCACAAGATGTTGCTGAGAGAAATTAAAGATGACCTAAATAGAGACATTCTGTGTTTATGGAATAGAACGCACAATACTGTAAAAATGCTACCTGTTGATCTATTGAGTTGGTACAATCCTAATCTTAACCACTCTAGGCCTTTTTTTGGTAGAAACTAACAAGCTCATTCTAAAGTCCATATAGAAATGCAAAGGACATGGAAGACCCAAGTAACCTTGAAAAAGACAACTAAAATTGTAGTCTTACCGCTAGCTTCAAAAGTTGCTGTACAGCTACAGTGATCAAGATGCAGTAGTAAAGGCAGCAACAAGTAGATAAGGAAACAGAATAGAGTTCAAAAACAGACTCACAAAAATTTGATCATTTGATTTATCAAGGTGACAAAGCTTTTGTGGGAAAGAAAAATCTGTTCAACAAATGAACACCTAGATATCTATATAGAAAAAACCAACGTTAGTCCCTACCTCACAGCATAAAGAAAAATAATCTGTAATACATCCTAGAGCTAAACATAAAAGCTTAAAACAGTAACTTTTTGGAAAAAAAATATTAGAGAACACCCCCCACCCCAAAAAAAAAAAAAAAAAAAAAAAAAAGCCTGAAAGAAAAGTGCTCAATGTCATTAGTCATCAGGGAAATATAAATTACAAGCTACAATGTGCTCCCACTATAAACCTACCATATGGCTAAAAATCTAATGACTGTCAATACAATGTTGGCAAAAGTATAGAAAACCCGAACGCTTTTACAAATTGAGTATCCCTTATCTGAAGTGTTTAGAATCAGAAGTATTTCAGATTCTGGAATATTTATATTAACTGGTTGAGCATCCCGAATCCAGAAATCAGAAATCTGAAATGCTCCAATAAGCACTTCCGTTGAGCATCACATCAGTGCTAAAAAATTTTGGATTTTGTAATATTTCTTACTTTTGGATTTGGGATGCTCAATCTGTACACTGTTGGTGGGATGGGTTAAAATGGCAAAAATCCTTTTGGCAAAAGGCCTGGCAGCTTCTTTAAAAATGAAATATTTACTTACTCTGTTACACAGCAACTCTATCCTATTTACCCAGGAGAAATGAAAAATGTCCATAAAAAAAGCATGTATATTTTTAGTAGCTTTACTAGTAATAGCCAAGATGACAAACAGACCAGGGGTCCATCAACAGGAAAATGAATAAACTATGGTATATTCAGACAAAGAAATACTACTTAGCAATAAAAAGGAATGAACCACTAGTATACACTTTAACGTCAAAGAATCTCAAAAACATCATTGAGTGAAAATCTTTGAAAAAATAGTGCATACTAATCAGTATGCCCTCTGTTTTATAACAGCTTCACATTTATGTTTTAGGCATTCTATTAAATCCTCAGCAGTCTCCCAACATAAGCAGCAAAATCACAAAGCAGGTTGACTTTTGACCTCCCCTTATTGCTATACCATTCCATTTGAAATTCTTCATAGGAAGACATTTATGATTATGTGTCATGCCCTGCTGATTCCTGATAGCCTTTTGGGCACTCTGGTGTCAGGAAGATTTTTCTCAGCCCATTCAAATTACACAACACAGGCCAATTCTGAATATGAGAGTAGTAAGCCCACCATATAGTAAATGCTTAAATTTACCACAGTTGTCTAACATAGATATTTACCGTATATGAAAGCAAACTGTCAAGAAAACTAAAGGACCTTTGGACAAACGTTTCTCCTTGGACTCCTGGAATCAATTTCTGCTTTCTTTATATTCCAACAATTTTAAAGTGTATTTTTAAAGCCTTTAGAGGTACCTAGATTTTTATACTCTTCTCATATTTAACTTCCAAGCTAAATGTTTACATAATGTGTTCATTAATATGAAAAATACAAATAGAATAAAAGTGAAAGGGGTTGAATAGAGGAGAATAACAGGCAATTAACATTCTACTAATCATGAGCTGAAGGTTTTGTTGTGCAGTTACTTGGTTATGCATATAAGCATATCTCTGGTAATGAGGTAGTCAAGGATAGAATCTCACAAACCTGCATAAGATAATCAGCAATATATTCTGTTCTCAAGCAGTACACATTCTGGGCAGCAGCTTCTGCTATATTAACTCCCGAGTCATCTGGTTTCAGTTTATTCAAGTCGGAAAAAAGATGTGTGGCCTCTTTAAATAAAGATACGGAATGACCAGGTAGCACCTAATGAAAAAACAAGCAGTATCACAATCTACCAGTATTCCAAGGTAGTTCAGCTGTACAGTTCAGCTGTATCATGTGTACTTATGGATTATTTCAAAAAGTAGAGAAAATGAAGAACTGTTCATAGCAATCTTGGTTAATTATTTATGTAAAAAGGTCAGTAAATTAATTCAATACAAACCTTTGCTCCTCCTGACTGAAGAAGGCGTTTGAAGCCTGCTTCTCGAGACTGATCCACATGTAAAATAACCTTCCACCCACTAAATGCTCCCTAGAATTAAAAAATAATCTGTGGTGAAATCATTTGGAAAATAACTAACAAAATAATACTGATAATGCACAATTTTATCTGTAGATTTAGTTTTATGTCAATAAATCTTATAAACTTTACTTTTGCCACAGTATAATTATCTCTGGTCAGAACACTGAAATGTGAATCCATGGTATCTGACACATAGTGGGCCATGAAATACCTGAGGAATGAAAAACCATTTAATGATTAGGTAATATTAAAACAAAGTAGCATGATTTATGTTTAATCTTGACTGGTATTTTTTTGTCTTATGATTAATCAAGGGAAGACCTTAAACATAGCTTTTTAGGTTAGATGAAGCCTGCATTTCACTTCTCTTAAAAATGTTTGCAAATTGAAAGCAAAATATTTAGGTAGGGAATAACAACAAAAGCCAGTGGAATTAATCTAAAAGGGAGGTACTCATGGCTAATAAGGATTTGGAGATTGAATCAGAGACTTGGAATACAACATGAAAGATTATTTATCTCAGGGGTTCTGATAATGGTTTGGCTGTGTCCCCACTCAAAATCTCACCTTGAATTATAATCACCATGTATTGGGAGAGGGACCTCGTAGGAGGTGTTCAGATTGTTGGGGCGATCCCCCCATGCTGTTCTCATGAGATCTGATGGTTTTATAAGGAGTTTTTCCCCACTTTGCTCTGCACTTCTCTCTCCTGCCACCATGTGAAGGACGTGTTTGTGCTTCCCCTTCCACCATGACTTTTAAGTTTCCTGAGGCCTCCCTAGTCACGTTGAACTGTGAGTCAATTAAACCTCTTTTCTTTATAAACTGCCCAGTCTCTGGTGTTTCTTTATAGCAGCATGAGAATGAACTAAGACAATTAACCATGGATCTGTTTGGCAGTCTGGTCATTAGACTCCTTTCAGTAATAGCTGTACAGAGACATAATTCCCAAACCATATAGGTGATTTTGAGAAAAATGTCAAAAATAAAGGATTACAAAAGGAAGCCATTTTATTGAAAGTTATCAAAATATTAAAAACAAATTTGTAATGTAATTATAGATATGCTTTATATTAGTACATTAAATCATATGACCTAGTGGTGGATCTAATAACTACTGTCGTTTCAAAGTAGCAGACAATAACTAATATGGCTTCCAGTGCTTTGATGAAACCTCAGACATATGGCCTTCTGGCCTACTGTCTATGGTTTCATATTCACTGTATCCTTGGGATTGCAGCTCTGTTTGCTGTGGTTGAACCAAAACAGAAAGGATATGCAGATTTCTACAAAGTTATGATTCCACAAAAGATTCTGAGATGAAGAGTGCTATTATGTTTCAGAGTACAAAGTGATTTTGGAATATAAATAATTTCTTTGGACTGAATTATTATTTTTCTTTTTCGAGACGGACTCTTGCTCTGTCACCAGGTTGGAGTACAGTGGCATAATCTAGGCTCACTGCAACCTCTGACTCCCGAGTTTAAGCAATTCTCCTGCCTCAACCTCCCGAGTAGCTGGGACTACAGGCACATGCCACCACGTCCGGCTAATTTTTGTATTTTTAGTAGAGAGAGGTTTCACGATGTTGGCCAGGATGGTCTCAATCTCTTGACCTTGTAATCTGCCCACCTCGGCCTCCCAAAGTGCTGGGATTACAGGCGTGAGCCACGGTGCCTGGCTTGGACTGAATTAATACATAGAAGTTTGCAATTACTTGTGTTCCTGAACTATAAAACATGAACATGTGGCCTAAGTAACAGTTTCTCTTGATAAATAAACAGTTAACAAATAATATAAATAATTAAAGTTCTGATGAACACAAACAGTATTTCAAGATGCTTACAATTATAATGCAAAACAAAAACATCTGATTTCTGTTAGTGCAGTTATCAGTATAGTTGATAGTGTTGTGATTTGTTGCTTAGAACTTTAATTAAA
>NW_016107655.1:1750987-1772377 GCF_001604975.1 Cebus imitator
ATCTCGGCTCACCGCAACCTCCGCCTCCTGGGTTCAGGCAATTCTCCTGCCTCAGCCTCCTGAGTAGCTGGGATTACAGGCACGTGCCACCCAGGCTAATTTTGTATTTTTAGTAGAGATGGGCGTTTCACCATGTAGACCAGGCTGGTCTTGGCCTCTAGAACTCAGGTGATCCACCTGCCTTGGCCTCTCAAAGCGCTGGGATTACAGGCGTGACCCACCGCGCCCAGCTTGGGAAGTGCTAATTTTCAATTAGAGGTTAGTAAAAATAAGAAGGTATTTTTCTCCCCATGTAAAGTACATGGCCTTCCCAGGGCTGATCTACAAATTCCTTTGAGAGTCTGTGAATTCAGGTCAAGAACATCTGGCATTAGATGCTGAAAAGATTCTTTGAAAGAAATGCAATATGGGCCACATTTTACGTAAATACATTATTTTTTTAAAAGACATCAAAATTATGCATATATATATATGTATCTTAAAGTCAAACACAATTAAAAGAACCAGGAACTGAAAGTAAGCTCAATTCAGAATGCCCAAACTAAGCACATCAAAGGATAAAAGACAAGTAGAATCATTATTTCCTCAAGCACATTCTCTTGCTATTTGTATTACCTATATAATTATATATGTTAATACCTCAACAATGCCAGATTCTTGTCTTTGCTGGATTTTTTTTCTCCATCTCATTGCTGCAAGTGCTAGTCTTCGTTGCTGTACATTGATTCCAGTCAAAACATCAAGTATGGAACTACTTCCCCATTCATAGTCTTCTTCCTAGAGAATTTGTCCAACAAACTTGAGTTGCTACAGTTTGGGGAGCCACAGTGCAACATACAGGGCTCCTCAAGGAGCTCAAAGTCTAATAACGGCTAAAGCTCTACATTTAATTGTTGTAAATACAGAGAATACTAAGTAAATACTGTTTTGTGAGCATGGAAGAAATGTAGATTAATTTAGTTTCAAATAAGAGTCAGGTATATTTGGCTTTTAATTAGAAATCAGAAAAACATCACATACATTTTTAAGAAACAAAACGATAGCTATATCTTGGCAACTGGTAATATTCAGATGAACAAATTTCACCTGCTGTAAGACTAACTTCATAGAAGGACAGAGTCTCAGAGGAGGTAAGTACTGACAACTTGATTATTGGTCTATAGAAGAGATCCCTAAGGGATCCTGACAGGAAGCTTCAAAAACTACATAGTGGGATATTACTGTGATGACAAGTTAGAAACCAAAATACTTCAAGTAATTAGTTTAATAGGCTAGTAGTAAAGATCAAAGCTTACAATGAGATAATTTTGAAACTTTCTCAGTAAGAAAATTATTTCAATTAAAAACAACACTGACATTCAAATTAAATGATTTAAAAAGTGATTAAAAATGAATCTGGCTCTGTGAGCTCTAGTTTTGTTGTTGTTTGGCTTTGTTATTAAAAAGTTGGTATATTCCAACTGGCCATATTTGGTTATTTCAATTATATGAGCAGTCAGCATATGTGATGGAATCTGAGATTTACTTTTTAAAGTAAATAAATTTGTTTATTTATTTAGAGACTGGATCTTGATTTGACCTCCTGGGCTCAAGCAATCCTCCCACTTCAGCCTCCTAGGTAGCTGGAACTACAGGTGGGAAGCACCATGCCCAGCGAATTACTTTTATTTTCTGTAGAAATGGGGTCTCATTATATCGTCCAGGCTGGAGTGCAATGGTGTGATCTCGGCTCACTGCAGCCTCTGCCTCCCAGGTTCAGGTGATTCTCCTGCCTCATCCTCCCGAGTAGCTGAGATTACAGGTGCTCACCACCACCCCTGGCTAACTTTTGGTATTTTTAGTAGAGACGGGGTTTCACCATGTTGGCCAGGCAGGTCTCAAATTTCTGACCTCAGGTGATTCACCCACCTTGGCCTCCCAAAGTGCTAAGATTACAGGTGTTGGCCATCATGCCCAGCAGACACTTACTCTTAAAGAAAAATAAACTTCCACAAATCTGAATACACACCTGCACAAAGTGTCCCGCAGTCCTGCATGCTTCAAGGTAGCAGCGATGAAGCACCCACTTCCCAGCTGCCACAGAGCCCAAATACTTCTCATTTCGAAGTGGATGTCCCACAACAATGTGTGTACAGCTGGGATCAAAGCACTGCTTTTCTATCACCAATCCACCTTAAATAGAGAAAAACTGGTTGTACTTTACTGATTCTCAACTTCTTTCTATGAAAAATGTAATCTCAGCTATGCATAGAAATTGTCTATAAATAAAATGTCCCAAACCATATAAACCAAAAAACCTTGACTTAGAATTTTACTTTATATACATAAGTATTAATGTTTATTATAAACATTTTAAATACAAAAGTAAATAAAACAGTAAAATGAACCCCTACACAAACACTGGCTAACTGTATTCTAAAATTATCAAAATTTTGCAACCCTTTTTTTTTGCTTTACTACTGTATTCTGTTTTTATTTTTTTGAGACAGGGTCTCAAACTGAAGTACACTGGCACAATCCTGGCTTACCACCACCTCTGGCTCAAGTGATTCTCCTGCCTCAGCCTCCTGAATAGCTGGGATTAAAGGCACATACCAGCCGGCTAATTTTTCTATTTTTAGTAGAGATGGGGTTTCACCATGTTGGCCAGGGTGGTCTTGAACTCCTGACCTCAAATGATCCACTTGCCCTGGCCTCCCAAAGTGCTGGGATTACAGGTATGAGCCACCATGCCCGGCCCTGCTTAACTATTTTAAAGCAAATTCTAGATACACGTTACTAGCCCCTAAATATTTCAGTATATATCTCTAAAATATATGGAAATTTTCTTAAACCATAATGCCATGATCAGATCTAATATAATTAACAAGGATTCTTTGCTGTCTCAATACTAAATCTTTGTTCAATTTTTCCTGTTTGTCTGCACTTGGATTATTATAATTAGGATACAAAAAGAAACAGAATATAAACATGAGTCGCACACCGTAGTTAGTTATGTTTCTTACGTCTCAACTACCAAAGCAGTTTTCAAGCACTGAATATGGGTAACCAGGGAGATGGAAGTAAAATAGGGGCATTTGTAGACTTTAAAACAGGAGGAAATTTTTTGTGAGTGGAAACGAGGTCAGCAGACCAACACAGAGGCTTGGGAAGAACACACACACAGATAAATAAGAGATGAAGCAGCAGGTAGGAAAAAGCAGTAACTGAACCTCTTCTCGGATGTAAATGTATGAAGCCTGACTTTGAGGCAAAAAGGCTTAAGTAAATATAAGCTTATGTAAAGCATGGCTGTTACATTTTAGAGGTTAACTTGACAACTGGTTCGGCAGAATTAGTTATATCAAGGACTTTCTAAGATTTTAACAAAACATTCAAACTCATAATTTAAGATGCCTCTAATAAGAATAGCAGCAACACTTTTTGAACATTTACTGTAAACCAGAAACTATTAAAAGTGCTCTAGATTACAACTCGATTAATTCTCACAACCATATGAAGGAAGGTTACTATTATTTGCATTTATGCCATGAAAACCAGTAACTTACCCAGGATCACATAGTGACAGAAGAACAAGAAGGTAAAATTCCTTATTAATATAATAAATATCAACTTCCAATTCTATATAACAAACTTATTCTATGACCCAGATAACATAATAGACTGATTTATCAACTGGCTACAGTTGCTTCATTTACAAAATGAGGGGCTGGGCATGATATCTATTATAATGTCTCTTTGCATTCTAATATTAGAAAACCTCTAGAGTTGCAAACTCCCAATTCCAGAATAATCTGTACTCATCCTCCTCTGCTCCCTGCCCTCTTCTAGATCAGTTCTCTGCTAACTGCTATCACTCTTGCCCAAAGTTTGCAGAGATGGAAAAATCTATAGGAGATAGACACTTGAAGCCTTTCATTTTCATGAGTTCTGGGTAAAACTTAGCAATTCTGACTTATAACCTCATCTAAGTTATCAGGCAACTGGGAAACAATGTGTTTTATATGAGTACAAAGTTTCTAAGAAGAAAGAGTTTTTCCAAGTATACAACTGTATTTGACATATATTTTTTCTTTTTTTAAAAAATGCATATCATAGTTCTCCACATTCTTAAAAAGATAGCACTAAATAACATTTAATCTTTTCCTAATGATTCAGGGCCACTATTAAAAACCATTATTTCGGCCAGGTGTGGTGGCTTATACCTGTAATCCCAGCATTTTGGGAGACCGAGGCGGGCCTGATAAGTGAAGACACGATAAGTGAAAGTTCACTTCACTTGTTACTTTTTACTTTTTATTTTTGAGATGGGGCCTCACTATGTTGCCTACGCTTGTCTTGAACTCCTGGTTCAAGTGACCCTCCTACCTCAGCCTCCCAAAGTCTGGGATTACAGGCAAGAGTCACTGCACCCAGCCTCTTTTTAGTTTTTAAAATGCAGCTACTAGAAAATTTAAAATGACATATGTGGCTCACATTCTATTTCTATTGGACGGTGCTGCTATAGCATACCAGACTGCTCTTTTACTATGCTGCTTCTAGAATGATGTCAGGTGGAAAGCCTGACAACCAGTGGAAAAGAATAAATAAAAATAAGAAAAAAAAAATTAAAAATAAAGAATAATGTTACACAAGAAGGAGCTCTTTTTCATTGAATTTCTTTCTTTTCTTTTTTATTGAGATGGAGTCTTGCTCTGTTGCCCAGGCTGGAGTGCAGTGGCACAATCTTGGCTCACTGCAACCTCTGCCTCCCAGGTTCAAGTGATTCTCCAGCCTCAGCCTCCCAAGTAGCTGGGATTACAGGTGTGTGCCACCACACCCAGCTAATTTTTTGTATTTTTAGTAGAGATGGGTTTTACTATGTTGGCCAGCCTAGTCTCGAACTCCTGACCTCAAGTGATCCTGCCAGCCTTGGCCTCCCAAAGTGCTGAGATTACAGGCGTGAACCACCATGCCTGGCCTCCACACTGAATTTCTAACTGGAAAACAACAATAACAACAAAACAACAACAAAACAACAACAACAAAAAAAGAAAAAGCTCCTCTCTAGATACTATTAACCTTTCCAGTTCATTAAAATGTGGTTTTATTTATATAGTAAGTTTTTACAGCTTCATTAGTGAACGAATAGTCAAACAGCACAGAAGATGCTTAAATCTCAACTGTTAGATTCCATTTAAATTTTAAATCCCATGACCTACTGACTTTAGAGCTTTTTAAAATCAAAGTTCCAATGCTGGCTCAATGTACAGCCTTAGACAAGTTACCCATGGTCTTTTCCTTTACTTCTAGACTTTACAAATAATATTGACAACATTTGACTTCCAAATATGGTTATTATATGGGACATTTTTGATGTAAGTAAAATACTGTTACCTAGTTTTTCAATCAGATGACAATAGTCAATACGTTCTTGAGGATTCAGAGATGATAACTGGAATATGTACTGTTTTTTCAATTCTTCATGAGTATCCTCTATTGTTATAATCTGGAATGAAAGTTTTATTTTAGAAAAAATCAACATTAAAAGCGATCAGATACACAGTTCTTTTATAGTGGCATTTTACTCAGTCTTCTAAGTTATCAAATATACAAATAATAATACAATGCAAAAAATATACTTTTCAACATTTGATGAAGCCTTGATATTGACATCAATAAATTTCTAATACAGCATAAGAGCATTATCCAAAAGCTGTATCACCATCAAGGATCAACAAACCTTTTCTCTAGGGTGTGGAGCCACAGGGGGGTTGGCGAGCGGAAAGGCAATACTGGGGGCTTGAGGCGTAGGGATCAGGTGGCTGTCTTTAATGGGAGTTTCCAGTTCTTCAGTGATCAGGTGTTTCGGGGCTTCCGTCACACGTATGTTTCCAGGATCACAGATGGCTGAGGACAATAAAATGCTGCAGTGTGACAGTATCCAAATATGACTAAAAACAAATTCTAGGAAATATTCTCATCTGTCTTAGCCAAGATGAAATTAAGCACAAACTCTGGAATGTAAACAGTATGTGGAAAAAAGTATCCTATCTCCAGAACTTATAAATAAATGCATCCCATCTGCCTGTGGCAATACAATAGTAAGGAAAAAAATAATGCAATTAAACATTGAAGGGAGCAAATGTGTTATCTGTGGGCTTCTCCCAACACTTTCCTTAATTAGCAAGTTTTCATTAAGTGTAACTCAAATTTGTAAAATGAGCACAATTCTACACTTGCAGAAAAGCAGAAGCAGAGATAAATCTATATATCTAATGTAGGAAGGTATTCATGCGATGTGAAAAGGAAGAAAAAAGATGAGAGACAGGAAACATTTTGTTTTCAAGGTAAAGCTCAAGGAAGAAAAAAAAATAGCAGAATTCAGAAAGAAACTCATACAATCCAAAGAACAAATATAGGTATACGCTAGGCAGAATTCAGAAGACTTAAATGAAAACAAGATAGGCAGGAAAACCAAGCATCCATTCCACAAATACAAAAAGGCCTAGAAGAACAATGGTAAACATCATGTCTAGAAAAAAATGCCCAATTCTAAATTTCCAAATTTAAGAATGAAATTTTTTTTTTTTCTTTTGAGACGGAGTCTTGCTCTGTCACCAGGTTATCGTGCAGTGGTGCGATCTTGGCTCACTGCAACCCCCTACTCCCTGGTTCAAGGAATTCTCCTGCCTCAGCCTCCAGAGTAGCTGGGATTACAGGCCTGCACCACCACACCCAGCTAATTTTTGTATTTTTAGGAGAGATGGGGTTTCACTGTGTTGGCCAGGATGGTCTCCAACTCCTGACCTCATGATCTGCCAGCTTCAGCTTCCCAAAGTGCTGGGATTACAGGCATAAGCCACCGCACTCGGCCGAAAATGTTTTTCAATTTACTGATGAAGTACCTCAATTTACAAGTTATTTTTCTGACTCAAGTTTAAACCAAAACCAGAAATATCTACTAAGTTTTTTGTTTGCATATTCAGTTCAGAGAACTACAACATGCTCATCTGTTTGTTTTTAAGAGGTCAACATGTACTTAATATAAATACAAAGATTTCTTTCTTGTTACCCTGTTTAGCAATTTCTGAATCGGGTAAAGGCTTTTGAAAAGGAGGATCCTCCAAGTTTTGAATGTCAACCTGAAGCTCAGAGTATTGTGTGGGACAACTAGGCCACTGCAAATTGCTGGCAAGCCTTGCTCTCTCCTCCCTTGCTGTAGGGTCATCCCAAATGATCTGTTCATTTTGGGAGGGTTCCGTGTTGACATCAGGTATTGTTTGACGAGACTGCCTGAGGAATAAAAGTGACAATTTTAAATAAACAGCAATAACAAATCCAAACTCATTAAATCCATAAGTCAGACCATAAAAGTTGTGGTTCACCTTTATATGCCCATCATCTAGTATAAAGCAAGCATTAAAAATATTAAATAAATGAACCTAGGGACATTAAAAAAAAAAAAAAAGGTTTAATTAAGGTTTCTTCCAGAAAGTTAATCTGTTTTAGCTAGAAACACATATTTTAACTAAATGTCTATAGAATTAAAACTTCAAAGGATAAATTCAACACTGTTAAGAAATTCTTTAAAAATATTAAAATAAGCTGGGCTTGGCGGCTCACACCTGTACTTCCAGCACTTTGGAAGGCTGAGGTGGGTGGATCACCTGAGGTTGGGAGTTCGAAACAAGCCTCACCAACATGGAGAAACCCAGTCTCTACTAAAAATACAAAAAAAAAAAAAAATGTCTGGGCGTGGTGGTGCATGCCTGTAATATCAGCTACTCAAGAGGCTGGGGCAGGAGAATCACTTCAACCTGGGAGGCGGAGGTTGCAGTGAACCGAGATCATGCCATTGCACTCCAGCCTGAGCAAAAAGAGAGAAACTCTCTGTCTCAAAAAAAGGAAAAAAAAAAAACCCCTAAAATAATTGCTACATTTTAAAATGGGATTTTCTTTAATTATACAGGTTAGGGAAACAGGGTAATGTTTCCAACACTATGGTTACTTTACTTAACAGTAGTTGTATTTTTTAATTACTTGAAATTATAAGCACTATGATTATGTGGGAGGCTTACTGTAAAGGCTGCCTTCTCAGAAGGGCCTTTTGGCCATTGGTAACCACTTTCCAGAGTCTATGATAGAACAGCCATATGCTGAATTACAGGGAAGTGCATTTTATGGTGCAATCGTAATGATTCCACTTGACAGTAAACAGAAGTCCTATGATTTTCTTTATTTTCACGCATTCATTCTTGGTAAAAATAATTTACCATAAATAAAACTTACACTGTGGAGAAGGAAAAAAAAAAAAAAAAAAAAACCCACAAAATAATTTACCAAAGCTGATGGTATCCTCAAAGAGTTACTTTGCCTCAAAAATAAATAAGATAGCTTTTTATGTTCAGAGTATATTTATTTACTCTGACTTGGTACAGGATGTAGGTTCTCTATAATGATAAAACATGATCTGAAGCATATTAAACAAAAAGCTACTTTACTCAGTACTGAGATAAAGAACTGCCTCTGTAATACAGTTAGCATAAGATAAATGCAAGGTTCAATTAGTCTATTGAAAATACAAGTCCCATAATACTTATCACACAATTACAGAGTTTTTTCTTCTATCAGGAAAAAGATGAAGTAACGCAACTCAATGTAAGTCACATCACACTAAAAACTGTAATCGCCTTTCCTAGAAGATAAATTTTACAAGGAGAATACAAAACACACGCAAAATTCCAATAAAAAATAACTTTAAAATTTTATATACTGCATTGGAAAAACAGTCTGAAAGAAATATATATATGTGTACTTGTTGTTTAATACAAATACTATCGAATACTAATACTAAAGAGCAGAGAGAGCTGCCCACTGAATCCATTTCAAATGAGGCCAATTAGACCTTAAAATAATTTCTTTCTCAATGGAGGTAATAAAAAGTACCAATCATGCCTCACTGTGAAGCAGGTGCTGCTATAAGACAAACCTCCATGTCTGCTGCCACCTTCGAGTAAGAAGTCTAGAACTGCTGGGAGCAAGGAGCAGAAGGACAAGCTAGAAAGGAAAATATAGTCAGCAGAGAGCCAAAGGCAATAGATAATACTAGAATATAACATTTATCGTTTGGGCTAAATAAGGCCTAGGTGTATAACCCCTTCACTAGTCTTGATATTTTATATTTCTTTTACTGCATATTGGGGGGAAAAAAGCTAAATTAGGCCAAACTCATGGAACTGAGTCAGCAGCAGGTACCTAATAAGGGGCTACCTTTCTCTCAAGTCATCTAGTCTTTCTGCCATCAATGACAGGTACACACCTCAGTGCCTCTAGGACTCTACTTCGTCCACTGCGAGCAGAGCGAGTGCTGTCAGGGGTTGAAGATGCACTGTTACAGCCACTTCTTGAAAGAGAAGTCCTCTGCCCTTGGTGTTTCACTATGGATGTTGCAGACATTATCTCCTGTAATTGCTTCTGAAAGTTCTCTCTCATCTCTAAGGTCTGTGTCAGAACTTGAAACAAACACAAATACACCATTCAAGGTAAGTTTCTCTCTCGCTTTTTCAAACCACATCTTACATTAACTATTTTGTTTAGACTTGGTTGAACACAAACTTACTGACTTGACATTTACTGAATACTAACTACAGACCACAGTTATGTACTAAGACTATGAATACCGTAGAACATAAAAAGCATCCCTTACCACAAGCACAGTACATGTAATAACTAGGAAGCCCTTCAAAGACTTTTTTACAAAGATATCAGCTCATTGCAAACTCTACCTCCTGAGTTCAAGCAATTCTCCCTGCCTCGGCCTCTCAAGTAGCTGGGATCACAGGTGCCTGCCAACATGCCCAGCTAATGTTTGCAGTTTTTAGTAGAGATGGCGTTTCGCCCTGTTGGCCAGCCTGGTCTTGAACTCCTGACCTCAGGTGATCTGCCCACCTGGATCACAGTGGTAGGATTACAGGTGTGAGCCACCATGCCCGGCCCCCTTCAAAGACATTTCATCAAGACCTGTAGTGTTTACCCTTCTGTAAAGCTCCCTGCCTGCTTCTGACTCTCATGGTATGTACTGTACTCTGAGATGCACTACAGTCATTTGTGTAGGTGACTGATTTTTCCCAAAGTTTCTTTTTATTTTTTAGAGACAAGGTCTTGCTCTGTGGCCCAGGCTGGACTGCAGTGGTATGATCACAGCTCATTATAACCTCCTGGGCTCAAATGAGGTTGATCCTCCAACCTCAGCCTCCTGAGTGCTGGCACTAAGTGCACATCACCATGCCTGGCTAAGTTAATTTTTTTGTAGAGACGAGGTCTCACTTATATTGCCCAGGCTGGTCTGGAACTCCTAGCATCAAGTGATCCTCTTGCCTTGGCCTCCCAAAACTCTGGGATTATAGTGTGGCCCATCATGCTCAGACTCCCTAACGGGTCTTGAAAACACAGACCACAACATACAGCCAGCCCTCCACATCCACTGGTTCTGCATGCATGGATTCAACCAAGTATGGATCAGAAATATTTTAAAAACATAAAAATGAAAAATAATACCACAAAAAAGTACCTGTAAAAAAATAAAACAACTATTTATAAAACATTTACAGTATATTAGGTATTATAAGTAATCTAGAGATGATTTAAAATATACAGGAGGATGTGCACTGGTTAAATTCAAATCCTATGCATTTTATACATAAGAGACTTAAGCATCTGTGGATTCTGGTACCTGAGGTAAGCCCTTGGAACCAATACCCCAGGGATAACCATGGGACAAGACAACTGGATTTACCTTCAGTTTCTTTAACGCCTAAACTCTGGAGTAGGTATTAAATACTTTTGGAATGAACAGAGTGAGACTAACCAAATACGTAAGTCATAGGGAAAGCTTTAGTAGGTTAGGATAAGTAAGGAAAATAGAACATGTTAATCTGTTAAAAAGACATCCATATATAAGGAGCAAGGAAGTAGAAATAACCTAAATGCCTATTAAGAATGGATGCCTAAACAAAGTGGAGCCATTCATCATAAATACAATATAGTTGCCCAAAAAGAAAGAAAAGAAAGGAAGAAAGGGAAAGGAAGAGAAAATGTGGAAAAGGAAGAAAGGAAGGAAAGGGAGGGAAAGAAAAAAGAAAAGAAAAAAGACTAAAGATGGTCCTAGTTATCCATTGACATAAAACCCTCCCCAAGGTAACAAAAAGATCAGTGTTTGAAACAGCATGTATAGTAGTACACCATTTATGTTTTTTTTTTAAATGGAAGAAAAAAAAATTTATGGCTGTATATGCATCAAACAGCTCTAGAAGGATACATAAGAAACTAATCATATTGGGGGACTGGGAACAATGGTGGAAGAAACTCTTCATATGTCTTTGAGTATATTTAAAACTATATGAATATGTTAAAATATATTGTACCTTTAAGAACACTTTTTGAAAATCACTCAAAAGAACTGAACCAAAGACCAGATTTAAAATTTCCATTGAAGGCAGGTGAATTTCCATTCACCTGCCTTCAATGGAATAGGGCTGTATCACATTAATTCCATAAAAATCTAGTTTCAGGCCAGGCACAGTGGCTCACACCTGTAATCCTAGAACTTTGGGAGGCCAAGGCAGGCAGATCACCTGAGGTCAGGAGTTCAAGACCAGCCTGATCAACATGGTGAAACTCCGTCTCTACTAAAAATACAAAATTAGCCACGTGTGGTGTTACATGCCTGTAATCCCAGCTACTCAGGAGGCTGAGGCAGCAGAGTCGCTTGAAGCCAGGAGGCAGACGTTGCAATGAGCCAAGGTACCATCGTACTCCAGCCTGGACAACAAGAGCTAAGGTCGCACCATTGCACTCCAGCCTGGCAACAAGAGCTGAGATCACACCACTGCACTCCAGCCTGGGCAACAAGAGTGAAACTCTGTCTCAAAAAAAAAAAAAAATCTAGTTTCATAAATTTTGTAAGCTTTACACTTAAACTACACAAAACTTTGCAAATTATCACTTAATGATCAGCATGGGACCACTATCAATCCTCTAATGTACGCTTTGCTTGTATTTAGCAATATAAAAATAATTTTATTTTTAAATCTGATATAAAGGAAGCATTCTGTATGAAAGAAAGACATACATTTGTAAACAAATTTAGTAATTTAAAAGTATTTTACAGCTGGGTACAGTGGCTCACGAGGTAAGAGGATCCTTTGAGCCCAGGAGTTTCCGACCAGTGTGGGCAAGATGATGAGACCTCATCTCTACAAAAAATTAAAACATCTGCCAGACATGGTGGCATGCACCTGTGGTCCCAACTATTTGTGAGGCGATGGTGGGAGGACTGTCTGAGCCCAGGAGGTTGAGGCTTCAGTGAGCCATGATTATGCCACTGCAATATAGCCTGGCAACAAAGTGAGACCCTGTCTCAAAAAAAAAAAAAAAATTGTTTCAATTTAAAAATAAATAAAATATTTTACCTCCTTTAGAGTCATTCCTTCCATTTTCATTTGATGGTGCTGATTCTTTATTATTGGTGGCCATATTGTCTACATCATTTTCTTCTAAAATCAAATGATCTGGCTATTGAAAAAGAAAAATTATAATTTCTCAAAACAAGCTACTGGTTTCATAGTAATATACGATTATACGATTATACCTGTAGCTTAAGAGGGGGTAAATGTATCATCCATATCGCCTACCTCATCATTCTTTGTTGCAGACACAGCTGAGAGTAGTCGACTATTACAGAGTCGGCCATCTTGCACTGCACTGATATCCAAGCTCATTTTGGGATTATAAGTATGTGGATAAAGAGATTCAGGAAGATGTTTATTCTCTTGGGCACACTGCAATACAATGGTGTGCTTTAAGAAAGGACTGACAAAATCTTAATGAATAGAGGATGTTAAGATAACGACAAGCAATACATTATAATGTAAAATGGCAAAAAGTTCACAAAATTAGTTTTAGAAAGTAGTTACACTGAAAAATTTGCATCATACAAATGACAAATTGTCCTCACTTTTCCAATGTCATATCCACTGAAGTATAAAATCTGAAACCATTCCTGTGCTTTTGCAAAGGTATCAATTACCCTCCAAAGGATACCCAGAAAAAAAGGAACACAGACCTAAACTCTATTGATACGTTAAATTTTCCCCAAATAATTGTAAACTTTCCATTCATATCACATTTTTAATTAGTAAAAGGTAATGGAGAATTAGTCTCCATTAGAGATTGGTTAAGTATTTAAGGACTAGAAATCTTAAGTTTTTGATGCCAAAGAACTGAAATGTGTACAGTTAACCAAGATTATTAAACTGGCTTTTAGTTCCACTGAGAGAGAAAACTCTGAGTTAGTGCTCTGAAATAATGTTTGTATACATATTCAATTAACAGAGAGGGGACAAAAAGCATTGCTTACATCTAAAAGCCAGTGCTCAGAAACGATGTGTACTCCTCTTTCTTTTACAGATTTATATTCCCGATTTGTGTCATTTGGCCGCCCTTGATAGATGAAATGAGTCACTGTTTCATCAAAACTCCACCTGAAATAACCAGTACAAGAAAACGAATAACAGAAACATCCACATTAGTTTAAGAGGATTCTTATTTACTATGAACAGAACAGAATATTCTGACCTTCCCAAAACTTTCAAACTAGAGTAAACAAGACCATTAAAATGACAGGCTCAAGCCAAGTGACACATCCCTATAGTCCCAGCTACTCAGGAGGCTGAGGCAGGAGGATCACCTGAGGCCAGGAATTGGAGGCTATGGTGCACACCTGTGAACAGACACTGTATTCCAGTCCAGGCAGCACAGCAAGACTCCGTCTCAAGAAAAAAAACAGTTAAAAAATAATGACAGGCTCTATCTTTTTGGACAAATTTTATGCATATCTCTGTAGATACAGAGAGAGGTTTGGAAGAATATTCTTTAAAATATTACTTTCTTCTTTACGCTTTTCTGAATTGTTTCTATTTTCTTTTATAATGAGTATCACTTTTACAGTAATTGTAAAAATATTTTAAATTAATAAATCACAAAGCATCCAATTTGCCCTCCAGTTTTTGGCAGTCACTATTCATTGTATGCCCCAAAAGACTATATATATATTTTATAAATCATTAACTCATCCATTCCTCACAACAATCCTAACAGTGGTATTATTACATCTACCTTACAGATAAAAGAACTAAAGGATATGGTTCAGTACTGTGTTCAAAGACAGTCAATGAGTAAATGATAGAGATAAGTTTGATTTCAAAAGCCATGCTCATAGTACGATCTCCCAATATTCTCTCTCTCTTTTTTTTTGGAGACAGAGTCTTGCTCTGTCGCCCAGGCTGGAGGGCAGTGGCATAATCTCGGCTAACTGCAACCTCCACTTTCTGGGGTCATGCAAGTCTCCTGTCTCAGCCTCCCGAGTAGCTGGGATCACAGGTGTGTGCCACCGCACCCCGATAATTTTTTTTTTTTTTTTTTTTGAGATGGAGTCTCATTCTGTCACCAGCCTGGAGTGCAGTGGCACAATCCTGGATCACTGCAACCTCCGCCTCCCAGGTTCAAGCAGTTCTGCCTCCCGAGTAGCTGGGACTACATGAGTGCATCACCATGCCCAGCTAATTTTTGTATTTTTAGTAGACAGGGTTTCACCATATTGGCCAGGCTGGCCTTGAACTCCTGACTTCAAGTGATCCACCCGCCTTGGCCTCCCAAAGTGCTGGCATTACAGGCGTGCGCCACCATGCCTGGCCCCTATTCAATATTCTTTTGACCTGAGAAAGATCAAGTAAAAATCAAAGGGTAAGTGAAAAATATATTTCTAAATACAATCACCAAAATAAACAGAATTTTATCCTTATGCATAATGTTTTCCATTTTCTAAGTAAGGAATATCTCTAAACTTTTTAAATAGACAATTCAGAAGTACTATTGCCTCCTAAATTGTATGTAAAAGTCTCTATTTCTTACTGACTATGTATCCTCAAACACAATATTAAAAATACACCATGGCTAGTTTGTTAGTCCTCCGAATAACTGTCTCCCTTCCTGCTGTAGTGGTATATTATCAAGATAATTCAGAAGAAAAGAAGAGTATTTTTGCCTGAATCAATTTGGTTTACTATTCAACTCCACTATGACAATATGGAAACCATGAGTTTCAGTCTTCAGAGGCCATTCAGAAACCACTGTCAGTATTTGTAGATCATTTACATCAGGGTCTGGCAAATTTTTTTTAAAAGGCAGATGGTAAATATTTTAGGCTTTGCAGGCCAAACAATCTCTGTCGCAATTGCTCAACTCTTGCCTTGTATGTGAAAGCAGCCATAGGCAATTTGTAAGTGAAACGGCATTGCTGTATTCCAATAAAACTTTACTTACAAAAACAGATGAACCAGCCTATCCACCCTTGGTCTAGATCAGTAGTTTCAGCAAAAGTGTTACTTCAGGAGTTATTTTGGACATTTGTGAGGGTGATTTTGGTTATTACAATGTGTGTCTGTATGTTGGAGGGTGCTATTAGCATGTAGTGGGTAAGGTACAGGATGCTGGAAATTCTGGGGAACAGTCATACATATAATAATCTCATATCTTGCATGATAGTCTAATGTCTCGACAAATTCACGTATATAAAAAAAAGTTGTTTATAATGAGTCTACAGCCTGTTCAACACATAAACACAAGTTATTTTTTGCAGTTTTAATACACACTAATATACCAAAAATGCAACTACTATATGAACTGATGGAAGACCACTGCTACTCATGGTATCTGAGCCCCCAGATTGGTCTCAGCCTTGGAACTGTTGGATTTGTGCTGACTTTACATAGGTATACAAACATATTAATACTCCATTGTTTTCTAGTGTAGTCAGGCTCAAACATTACATATTGAAAATATATCTTTTCTATATTATGCACCTTCTATTTCTTCTATGTATCACAGAGTGCTGTACTGCCTACTATTTTTTTAAGTTATAAAAGTAGGTAGGTTACATTTATAAATTTCATTTTAGTAGAGGGAATGTTACACAAATATTTATAATAAAATGAAGATGCTGCATCTGATGTGTTGTGAAGATCTGGCCTACATGTTTAACCTTCTGAAGGCAGAAGACAGTATCAAATGATCTCTTTGGGACAGTCTGCTCCTAGATCACGGAAGGGGATATTTGGAACAACTTCACTTGAGAACTGCTTACGTATGAATAAATAAATATCATAACCTCTGCATATTAAAAGGCTCTTCCCTTTTGTCAATAAATTCTGCTAAGGAATTTCAGTAATAAATTCTATTTTTTATACTGAGAGGACTGGCATCTTAAATTGTATAAAAACATAAATCCTATATGTTCCTTTGTAAGTCTTATGTCTACATCAAAACAGAATATCCAAGGAAACATTCAATTTTGCTGAAAAAAAAAAAAAAAAAAAAAAAAAAAAAAAAAAAAAAACCCAAAAAAAAAAAAAAAAAAAAAAAAAATACACACACAACCCTTCAATTTTGCTGAAAACACCCCCCCCCCCAACGCTTGTAGGGCTACTGTGAGAATGAAACGAGATAGCGCTCAGCAACTGGCCATAGGTAACACAAAAGTAATTACAGGCAAGACTCTCAATCCCAGATACTGATGCCATTTGTGCTAGAAACTGTCTTCTGCTTAGGTTGTTAGATTGAGTGAAGAAAAATCTGATTAAGTCTCCAGTCTTTAAAAAAAAAAAAAAAGATTTTAATTAAAACATGCTCAAAAGAGATTATCTTAATAAAGGAGGGCTGCCAGAGTACTTAGTACTACTCACAGAGGACTCTAATCTGAAAAACCGCTAAGGTAAAAACAAACAATCTCAGATCCAGATGTATTAGTATTAATAGACTATAAACTCCCTGAACACAGGGATTCTTTTAGACTACACCGATCACTCATGGATCCCAAGTTTCTAGAATAGTTAGTGGCACAAAATAGGCTCTCCAATATTTGTTGTGCACACCTTAAAAAATATACATATAAGAATGACTTGATATGTGAGAGGCTATTTTCAAAGGATGTGGTAAATTAAAAATCAACTGGAGAGATTTTATAGATAAAGACACATGAAACAACAAAATAAATGTTTCCCTGTAGATGCTCAAAATAGCTTTAGGTTTCCTTATAAATTTCAGTCACATCATCATGAAACAGAAAGGTGTGCCAACTACCTGTAATCTGCTCCTAGAGAGGCTGCGATCCCATTTAGTTCACTCTGCTTCTTACTGAGTTTTTTACTAACACACACGACTACTTTGTGAAGTGGCTTTGGGGCTTCTTCCTGTCCATGGAAAATAAAGGAAACAGATCAGCCATTATTTGAAATGTTATTTAAAACTTCCTTTTAATAAGAGAACTAATCCTACCTTCTTTGACTGGGCATCCTTCAGTTGGGGGCTGGCAGAAAGAGCGACAGCATCTCGAGAGCTATTTGCCAAAGCAAGTTTCAAGTTTCTGACAATGACTTCTGAGAGTGGTGTACTCAGTTTCCTTTTCTGTTGGCTAGGACGTCCTGGAGTTTGCAAGGCTGCAAGTGCATCCTATACATACGAAGGAGAGGGAGAGGGAAAAAAGAAGAGAGAGAGAAGCAAGATGGGTTAATAGGACAGGAAAAAAGAAAAACGATGAGGGAGGGATAAAGGGAGAGAAGGGGAGAATCCTGGTTATTTATTTATTATTATTTTTTGAGATGGAAAAATCTCAGCTCACTACTCTGACTCCCAGGTTCAAGCAATTCTCCTGCCTCAGACTCCTGAGTAGCTGGGATTACAGGCATGCACCACCATGCCCAGCTAATTTTTTTATTTTTAGTAGACACGGGGTTTCACATTGGCCAGGCTGGTCTTGATCTCCTGACCTCATGATCCACCTGCCCCGGCTTCCTAAAGTGCTGGGATTGCAGGCGTGCATGAGTCACCGCGCCTAGCCAAAGGGAGAATCCTTAAATTAATGGATTACAGTTTAATCTCCTCTAGTTTTCCTCCAAACACAATAAAAAGAATAAACTATAATCAAATCTATATGCTGTGAAGAACAAAAATTCCATACTGTCCAGCAAATTGGTTCAAAGAGACTAACAAGCTTACATTTTCAGCAGGGCTTGCCACTTACCTGAACCTTAGAGTTGAACTTGCAAAACAAACAAAGAACAAAACCCAGAAGGAAACAAATAAGCAAGGATGGATATAATCAAGAAATGAATTATAAGAAAGTTTAGAAAGTCAGAATGAGCTGAGAATTATGAAAAAAATCTTCAAAAGTACAAAATATATTCCTGTTCTAAAGCCACCCAGATCCCTCCTGAAAGGCAGCTACTGTTGTCCAAATGGCTTGCTCATTCTCTGTTGCATGTGCATAGTATTCCATGCATCAAAATGTATTTAACCTGTGTAAACGGATGTTTTAGGTTAACGATCTTTTGCTAGTATAATGATGCAATGAATAACATTGTACACACACCATTTTGCACATCCAAGAGTAAAGGAAACCTTCTAAGCAAAATGTATCTACCAGCCCAGTGCAGTGGCTCCTGTCAGTAATCTCAGCTACTTCAGAGAAGTTGAAGCAGGAAGATGCATCAAGGCCAGGAGTTTGAGACCAGTCTGGGAAACACCATGAGACACCATTTCTTTAAAAAAAAAAACAAAAAAAAAAACCAAAGCCAACGTGTATCTACCAATGCTAACATTTTCACGAGCAAAGTATGAGAGTGTATATTTTCTAAACATGCTTGATATTGCAGTAATCAGGTTTTTCTTTTCTGACAATCTGATAAGACTAAAAATTGTATATGTATGCTTTAATTTTCTACTCTTTTATACTGAATGAGGTTAAGTATCTTTATATATGTTTACTTAAATCTAATTTTTTGTGACAACTATCTGTTCCCATCCTTTGCCCATTTTTCCACTGGGTTGTTAGCTTTTTAAAATATATTCACTTGTATGAATATGTTTTTATATTCATTTGTATGAATTTATATGTGCATGTATCAACTGTGATATAATATCCACATATTTTTAATTTTCCATTTATCATTTGTCAAATTTTTGCCATGGAGCTTTTTTTTTTTTTTTAAAGAGATGGCATGCTTTGTCACCCAGGCTAGAGTGCAGTGGCATGATCATAGGTCACTTCTAACTCCTGGGTTCAAGGGATCCTCTCACCTCAGCCTCCCAGGTAGCTGAGACTCCAGATGCACAACACTGTGCTCAGCTAATTTTAAGTTTTTTCATAGAGACAGGGTCTTGCTGTCTTTCCCAGGCTGGTCTCAAACTCCTGGGCTCAAGCAATCCTCTCACCTTGGTCTCCCAAAGTGCTGGGATTACAGGTGTGAGCCAGTATGCCTGACTGGAGAATTTTTTTTTGTTTTGTTTTGTTTTTTGAGAAAGGGTCTTGCTCTGTTGCCCAGGCTAGAGTACGGTGGCTTGATCTTGGCCTCTGCCTCCAGGGCTCAAGTGATCCTTCCACGTCAGCTGGGACTACAGGTGTGTGCCATCACACCCAGTTAGAGAATTTTTAATGCTGTCAAATTCATATGAATCTTCTATTTCTTTTGGAGTGTACATTATAGTTAGACTTTCCCCACACTAAGATTATTTTAAAAACAAACTTATGATATGTTTTGGAATTTTTATGGCTTCATTTCTTATATTTAAAGATCTGATCATCTAGGCTGGGTGTGGTAGTTCATGCTTATTACTCCCAACACTTTGGGATGCCAAGGCAGGAGAACTGCTTGAGCCCAGTAGCTCTAGACCAGCCTGAGCAACATGGTGAGACTCTACCTCTCCAAAAAAATACAATTAGCTGGGCACCGTGCCATGTACCTGTAGTCTGAGTTACTCAGGAGGCTGAGATGGGAGGGCTGCTTGAGCTTAGGAGGTGGAAGCTACAGTGAGCCATGATGATGCCACTGAACTCCAGCCTAAGTGATAAAGTGAGAGCCCATCTAAAAAAAAACCCAAAAAGTTGATCTAAAAAGTTTTGTGATGTAAAGTGTGAACTTTAATTACAACGTATTCTCAGGTGTCTACCTAGCTTTCTGATTTAATGCTTTTATTACATAATAATTTCCCCTATTTATGGAGTACAATCTTGTACACTGAATTGATTATTCACGTGACACCACACTGCTTTAATTACTGCAACTTGATATAGGAGGTTTTAATAAATGGTAGGGCTACTGCCTACCTGCAATTATTCTTTTCAGGCTTTTAAAATACTGTTTCTGCTTGCATTTTTTTTTCTAGGATCTACATTACCTTTTGATATAGTTTGGATTTGTGTCCCTACCCAAATCTCATGTTGAACTGTAATCCCCAATGATGGAGGAGGAGCCTGGTGGCAGGTGACTGGATTATGGGGCAGATTTCCCCCTTGCTATTCTTGTGATAATGAGTTCTCACAATATCTGGTTTGTTTTGAGATGGAGTCCCACTCTGTCGCCCAGGCTGGAGTGCAGTGGCTTGATCTTGGTTCAATGCAACCTCTGCCTCCTAGGTTCAAGCGATTCTCCTGCAGCAGCCTCTTGAGTAGCTGAGTTTACAGGCATGAGCTATCATGTCTGGCTCATTTTTATACTTCTGTAGAAGATGGGGTTTCACCATGTTGGCCAGGCTGGTCTTGAACTCCTGACCCTGACCTCAGGTAATCCACCGGCCTCGGCCTCAAAAAGTACTGGGATTACAGGCATGAGCCACCGCACCTGACCAATATCTGGTTGTTTAAAAGTGTGTGGCATCTCCGCCTGCTATTTTTTTCTCCTTCTCCATCCATGTAACACTTGCCCACTTTCCCTTCACTTTCCACTATAATTATAAGTTTCCTGAGGCCTCCCAGCAGTGCTTCCTGTACAGACCGTGGAACTATGAGATAATTAAACCTCTTTTCTTTATAGAGTTGGGCATGGGAGCTCACACCTGTAATCCTAGCTCTTTGGGAGGCTAAGGAGCGTGGATCACTTGAGGTCAGAAGTTTCAGACCAGCCTGATCAACACAGTGAAACCCCGTGTCTAATTAAAAATACAAAAATTAGCCAAGTGTGGTGGTGGGCGCCTGTAATCCCAGCTACTCAGCAGGCTGAGGCAGCAGAATCGCTTGAACCCAGGGAGTGGAGGTTGCAGTCAGCTGAGATCACGCAACTGCACTCCAGCCTGGGTAACAGAGCAAGACTCTGACTCAAAATAAAAAATAAATTACTCAGTCTCAGGTACTTCTTTATGGCAATGTACAAACAGATTAATATATCTTTATAGCTTATGACAGTTAAATCTATTTTGTAAGAACATGGTTAAGTCTTTCTATATGCTAAAATTTTATTTTTTGTTTTATTATTTTTCTTTTTTCTTCTATTTACTCATCTGATATGCTAAAATTTAATT
>NW_016107655.1:1772524-1783524 GCF_001604975.1 Cebus imitator
CGGGGTTTCACCATGTTGACCAGGATGGTCTCGATCTCTTGACCTCGTGATCCACCCGCCTCGGCCTCCCAAAGTGCTGGGATTACAGGCTTGAGCCACCGTGCCCGGCTAAAATTTAATTCTTAAAATTTCTTCAAAGCATTTCAGAGGATTCCTTATACAAAAATCAGAAGCTCCCATACCACATCTATCTGCCTTCAGCACACGTGCCACTAGTACTTTCCTCTACTTAAGAAATAGATCCCAATGCCTCTCAAAAACTCAAGCCTCCAGCAAGTCTTCCTTCTCTCATCTGCATCATCAATTGGCTCTCTACTGGGCCAGTTACACTGGTATATCGTTATTTCTTCTTCTTTTTTTGAGACAGGGTCTCAGTTTGTCACCAAGTCTGGAGTGCAGTGGCATGATCATGGCCCACTGCATCCTCTATTTTCTAGGCTCAAGCAATCCTTCTGCCTCCACCCGACTACAGGTGTGTACCACCATGTCCGGCTAATTTTTGTATATTTTGTAGAGACAGGGTCTTGCCATGTTGCCTAGGTTTGTCTTGAACTCTTGGACTCAAGTGATCCTCCCATCTTGGGCTCTCAAAGTTCTGGGATTATAGGTGTGAGCCACTGTGCCTAGCTATTTCTTCTATCTTAAAAAGAAAACAACTTTCTTTTGACCCTACTTTGCCCAATAACTACAACTCCATTTCTTGGCTCCTTTTCATGGCAAGACTCCTTCAAAATTGTTGTTTACACTCAATGTCTCCCATTCTTCTCATTTCTTTATGAACCCATACTGGCTTCCACCTGCATCATGCCACCAAAACCCTTATTGTTATGATGACACCATTGACCTCCATAATGCTAAATCCACTGGCCCAATCTTCTGTTCTCACTTTTCTTGATCTTTCAGCAGTACTGGACACAGTTAACCCCTCCTCCTTCTTTGAAATACTTGGCTTCTAAAATAATCTCTGGGCTTTCTTCCTCTCTTATAGCTCCTTCTCAGTCTCTTTTGCTGGTTTCTCCTCTAAAGGTGATCATCTCAAGGTGTTCCTTAGAGTTCTTTTCTTGGGCTGGGTGTGGTGGCTCACTCCTATAATTCCAATACTTTGGGAGGCCAAGGCAGGGGAATTAATTGAGTGCAGGAGTTTAAGGCCAGCCTGGGCAATGAGGTGAGATTCCCATATCTACAAAAAATTTAAAAAAATTAGCCAGATATGGTGACATGCACCTGAAATCCTAGCTGCTTGGGAGGCAGAGCTGGGAATATTGCTTGAGTCCAGAGGTCAAGGCTGTAGTGGGCTGTGATCACGTCACTATACCCCAGCCTGGATGACACAGCAAGATCTTATTTATAAAACAAAAAACAAAAAAACTCTTTTCTTTCTTTGCCTTCTCCTACTTTCTTGGTATCTATTCTAAAATGTCTTTAATCATTGCTTACAAACTCAAAACCCCAAATTTTTATCTCTAATCCAGACCATTCCTCAAAGTTTCAAGTTTATTTGCAACTGCTTATTTAACAACTACTTGGATATCTAACAGGCATCTCGAACTTAATGTGTCCAACCTGTGAACTCTTGATCTTTAGCCTCCAATCCCCAAACTGTTCTGTTCAACTCAGTTGACTGGCAGCTCCATTCTTCTAATCTCTCAGATCAAAAATTTGAAAAGAATCGAATTTTAAAACCTAACATGTATTGTGGAAAACTGATTTCAAATGATTGACAATTCTTAACATCTAGACATCCTCATAAAACTATGAGTTCAAAGATAAACATAAAAGGCCAGGCTCCCAGCACTTTGGAAGGCTGAGGCGGCAGATCACTTGACGTCAGGAGTTTGAGATCAGCCTGGACAACATGGCAAAGTCTCATCTCTACTAAAAATAGAAAAAATTAGCTGGGCGTGGGGGCAGGCACCTTTAATCCCAGCTACTCAGGAGGCTGAGGCAGGAGAATACTTTGAACCTGGGAGGCAGAGGTTGCAGTGAGCTGAGATTGTACCATTACACTCCAGCTTGGACAACAGTGCGAGACTATGTCTTAAAAAAAAAAAAAAGTACATCCAAACAATTTGTAGAAGAAGCAAGGCCATGGTAAAAGTTATGAACATGCAGAACTCAAGGAATACTGTACACATGTGTACACACAGCTTCCTGAGGATTCTACTAGAGGAGGAACTTCATCCTACCAAAAGTGACAGGAAAGCTTCAAAAAGAAGAGTACGTATTTCATATATTTGATTGTAGGGTCAAGACAAAAATGAGGCTGAGGTCTGTGGGTTGAAAAAACACATTTTCCCTCCTGACAAAGCAAAAAATATGCAATGAAAAATAGAAGAGAGAAAAAGAGTAAACAGAATAAGATCTGCTACAAAGGCAATTAGTGAGAGTTAAAAACATAATTTAAGACTGACAAATAATAAAGAATATTATTTAAGTAAGATGAGGTATGCATCATCATGCCCAGCTAATTTTTCCAACTTTTTATAGATGGTGGGGGGTGTCTCACCATGTTGCCCAGTCTGGTGTCCAACTCCTTGCCTCAAGGGATCCACCTCAGCCTCATAAAGTGCTGGAATAACAGGCATGAGCCACTATGTCCAGCCATCCTTGTACTTATTTCTTTTTGAGACAGGGTCTTGCTCTGTCACTCAAGCTGGAGTGCAGTGGTAGGATGACAGCTCACTATAGCCTCAAACTCCTGGGCTCAAGCCATCTTGCCGCCTCAGTCTTCCGAGTACCTAGGACTACAGGTGCACCAAGCCCAGATAATTAAAAAAATTTTTTGGTAGAGATGGGGTCTCACTATTTTGCCTAGGCTGGTCCAGAACTCCTGGTCTCAAGTGATGCTCCCACCTCAGCCTCCCAAAGTGCTGGGATTACAGGTGTGAGCCACCATGCCCAACACCTTGTACCATTTTTATTTTCCAACTTTTTGTAAGTTAGAAATTATTTTGAAGTACAAAGTGAAATAGTAACAAGTATCAGCAAAGATGAGGAACACTGGGTACACTACTGGTGGAAGCATAAACTGGTACAACCACTTGGGCAAAAAATCTGTCATTTTCTACTGAAGCTGAAATATAACCCAACAATTTCACTTCTAGGTATATATCACATAGTAACACACGCACACACATAGATTCCAAGAGACATACACAAGAATGTTCACAGTAAAATTATTTTGTAAGAGCAAAAAATTAGTAACCAACTAAATGACCATCTATTGACGGCAGTGCTAGTACACTGGAAATGTAAATTCTGTATATCCATACAAAGGAATAAATAAGTGAACTATATTTATATGCAGTAAAACAGACAAATCTAAATAAGGGTTAAAGAAGAATAAAAAAACAGACTCAAAAGAATACATACTATGATTCCACATATTTCAAAGTCAAAAACAAGCATAACAAAACTACAGTGTTAGAAGTCAGCAGTACACTTTAGGGAGAAAGCAGTAATGGAGCCCCAAGGAACGGTTTCCAGTACTGACCATGGTCTTTATCTGAATGTGTATAGTGGCTTCCCAATGATTAAACCTGATGTTTCATTAGCAGTGTAGTTGCTGTACTGTTCTGATGTATACTAATTAAAAATTAAGTTTAAATAAGAGGTGAGTGTTTTTTGGGGGTGGAGGGAGGGCAAGGCCTAATAGATGGTCAATTTTGTGATAATTCCATGGGCCTTTCATGTTTTGAGTAAAGAATTCAACATATCAATTTGAAAAACCACTGATTATAAGATGAAGCATCATTTATATGCCATCAAACAAGAAAGAAAAAAGAGAAAAAACACTGCTCAATAAACTATGACTCTGAACAACAAAATATTTAAATTTGTTTTTTGCACTGAGGCTATTCAGAACTATAAGCTTTCCCCTACAAAACTTTTATTGCAAGGTATCTACAAAAGAATGGTCTCAATGACTGAAAATATTTCTACTATTTTCTTCCCTACCAATATTATTACATTTGCTCTTCAGAGAGTCTGTGAGTTATGAGACTTTAGAGATCATCTGGATTTTATCAATGAGAATATAAAGCCCAGAGGCTGACTTGCTTTTAAAAGGCAGCAGGAGGCAAAACAAAAGGTTTGATCCTATACCTCACAGTTCCCAAGACTGATTTTCCTCTATACCTTAAGGGATATGGACCAGGTATTAATCACAGTACAAAATGTTAACTCAGAAGAGATTTCATGTGAAAATGTAGGATTTTGAGTTTGTTATAACAGTAAAGACGGATTTTTTTTCATGTGGGTCACTGGAATTCTGACCAAAAATAAAGACATAAATTAGCATGGGGAAAATTATCTTGGATATCAAATAATACTTATTTTCTGAATATGAATAATCTGTAAACTTTTTTTTTTTTTTTTTTTTTTTTTTTTTTTTTTTTTTTTTTTTTTTTTTTTTTTTTTTTTTTTTTTTTTTTGAGACGGTGTTTCGCTCTTGTTACCCAGGCTGGAGTGCAATGGCGTGATCTCGGCTCACCGCAACCTCCGCCTCCTGGGTTCAGGCAATTCTCCTGCCTCAGCCTCCTGAGTAGCTGGGATTACAGGCATGCACCACCATGCCCAGCTGATTTTTTGTATTTTTAGTAGAGACGGGGTTTCACTATGTTGACCAGGATGGTCTCGATCTCTTGACCTCGTGATCCACCCGTCTCGGCCTCCCAAAGTGCTGGGATTACAGGCATGAGCCACCACGCCCGGCCATCTGTAAATTTTTTAATAAGTCTGCTCCAAAACACACTAATAAAAATTATTAAAACGTTGCTTCTAAATACCCTACAAGCAAAAATATCAAATCAACAGATGAATAAGTACAATGATTCTGCAAAGGCTCATGGATAAAGAAATCATAGACAATGGTTTGAACAGCCACTTAAGAGGTCAAAAGCTACTAAGGAAACAGTGATGATGGCTCACACCTATAATCCCAGCACTATGGAAGACTAAGGCGGGTGGATCACCTAAGGTTGGGAGTTCAAGACCAGCCTGACCAACATGGAGAAACCCTGTCTCTACCAAAAAAATATAAAATTAGCCAGGTGTGGAGGCACATGCCTGTAATCCCAGCTACTTGGGAGGCTGAGGCAGGAGAATCACTTGAACCTGGGAGGCGGAGGTTGCAGTGAGCTAAGATCACGCCATTGCATTCTAGTCTGGGCAACAAGAGCGAAACTCCAACTCAAAAAAAAAAAAGTGATGAAAATCAGCTTTGGAAAATAAAAGAAAATCATTTGGAAGATTATCTTAGCCTCTGATTTGCAAATAAATTTTTCAGAAAGGGAGTTATACTATACTGCTCAGGGGATGAAACTAAAACACGGATTTAACTAATGTCTTTACAGGAAACAATTCAAGTAAGGTGGTAACACACATTTTCAGAAAGTAAATCATGGGTGTACTCTGAGAATCAATATATAAAGTAGCAGTGTGTTTACATTTTATAGTTTATAAAATACTTTCATCATTTGATCTTTAGAATCTATGAATTTTCAAAGCAAATATTACCCTCTTTGTATGAAACAACAAACTGAAGCTCAGTTACGTTAAATGATTGGCCTAGTCACACAGTTCAAGATGAATCTAGTACTTGAACCTAGATGTTCTCATTTCACACCATATTTATCTATATCTGTTTCTGTAACCCTGGATGTATATTGGGACCCAAAACATTCAAACTCAGTAACATCAATCTACTTGCCAACATCTCTGGAAAACTGACGCCAACATTTTAGAGGTGATGCAGAATTTGGTGCTTTAACTTTATAAATGGTAAAACTATTAACTCTGGGACCACTGCCTATAAATCTTACCTTCACATCAAAGGAAGGCTTGAAGAGTTTGTCCTTGGAGAGGAATTTTGATGGTGTATCCAGGTGTAATGAGGGCTCCTTCTGAAGTGGTTGTCCTACTGCTGGGGAGGCTGAAACCTGTCTGGCATGTTGTGAGACCACAGCACAGAAAGCTTTACTCTGAAAGTGGTTCATATCTAAAGGTGTAACGACGGTTTTTCTGTGAGTTTGCAAGTGTGTGCCAGGATGCTCTGCAGTATCTGGATTTAGATTGATTCCATTTGTTATTTCCATTTCTAAAGTTCGTTCTAGAGATTTAAAATGAAAAGAAACAAATATGAGCTACTAATGCCCACTTCTTTCCTATACATAAGAAGTAATGTTTTATATCTGTTTCCTTTCTTTTCTCTTTTTTAGATATTGGGTCTTACTTTGACTCTGACCCAGGCTGGAGTGCAGTGGTATGTTCACAGCTCACTGCAGCGTTGACCTCCTAGGCTCAAGCAATCCTCCCAACTCAGCCTCCCAAACAGCTGGGACTACAGGCACATACCACCACACTTGGCTAATTTTTTGTATTTTTCTATTGCCCATGCTAGTCTTGAACTCCTGGGCTCAAGCAATCCACCCACCTTGGCAACCCTATCTAACTATTAGTTTTCATGTCAATTCTCAGGTACACTTTAAGTCATAAAATTATATAGCTACTTTCCAAGAAACAAACCAGATTATGCATTAAATATATATTAGGTTAGACAAGCACATTAACTGAAAATAAATAAATAAAAATAGATTTCCTGTTTCATCTTGCTATGTCTCAATAAGCTTATTTGCCAAAAATTGTATCAGTGAATGTCTTCCTAGTCAATGACAGAGTAAAAAGAAAATCTGAATTACACATACTCAGAGTTAACTACAGTCAAATTTTGGAAAATCCTTAATCAAATTTCAATATGACCTAAACATCACCTAGCCTCAGTCGTAAAATTACATCTGTCTGGCAAAATAAGTAATGACCCTGAGAGGTATTCCCAAGTTGCTGATATGTCCCTAAAGTTTGCTCAGGGATGCTATTATCTTACAAGAGAGGGTACTGATTCTTCTACCCCTGCCTTCCACCTTTTTCCAACACTTGACAAAAAACTTATTAGATAACTACTCCATGCCATGTCTAGTGTAAGACATGGGAAATACAGAATTCACAAGACATGCATGTTCCCTGCCTTTCTAGAACCTGTAATTTAGCAGAAAGACACAAAATAAACCAGCATTGTAACACTGAGGTAAGAGCTATAAAAGGATTGATACGAAGTGTCATGGTAAAACAAAATGTTACAGCAAGACAAAGGCCATACTTGGTGAGTCAAGAAAGGCTTTCCAAGGAAAGTGGTATCTTAGCTGAGAACTGAAAGATAAGAAGGAAGAGCAAGCAATTGCGAGGTCGTCCACAGGAAAGGTGCAGAAGCCCAAAGATGAAAGCACATTAATTACATAGTGGGTTACTGTGAGCCACAGAAGGAATCAATAGTAAATAGGAGCCAAGCATACATCTTTAGACTTCAAACACTGAGACCCTCACTGCACCCAATGTGAAAAGTGAAAACCAATAACCTTTCCTAAAAACAAGCATTGGCACATTTATATCCCAGAAACCATCAAGTTGTAAATATATATTAAAAAAAAAAAAAACAGAATAAAAGTATTAACCTTCTTTAGATGAATTTTCAATCAGAAAATGGCTTTCATCTGCTCTCTTTCCCGTTCTAGCAGTCTCCAACAGCCAAGCTACAGTAACTGCAGGTAAATTCCACTTCTTTGCAGCTTCATATTTAGAGCCAACAGATTCTTTTAATATAAGATGAGTACTGGCAAGCATGCCTTTCTTTGCATTCGATTTGCGAACAAAGTATTCTTGAACACTGAAATTTATATTTAAAGAAGTGCAAATGGTCATGTATACAATTTAGTCCACAAACTAAGAACAACATTTCTAACACAACAGTGCGGTTAGAGATCGTCTAAGTATAAGAAAGTATACACTGATTAAAAGCTGGTTTATTCTATGTGAAATTAAGCTAATCCCCTTACAAATGCTTACTCTAGGGTAAAAACGTATTGCTAGAACAAACTTTTTAAAAACATAATTAGACATGCAAAGAATAGACAGCAAAATTACCTCTTTTTTTGAGACACGGTCTTGCTATGTTGCCCAGGCTGGAGTGCAGTGGTATACTCACAGCTCACTGCAACCTCTGCCTTCTGGGCTCAAGCCATCCTCCCACCTCAGCCTCCCCAGTAGCTTGGACTACAGGTGTACACCACTACACCCAGCTAATTTTTCTATTTTTTATAGAGATGGGGTTTCACCATGTTGCCTAGCCTGGTCTCGAACTCCTGAGCTCAAGTGATCCTCCTGCCTCAGCCTCCTAAAGTTGGGATTACAGGCGTGAACCACCTTGCACAGCCAAAATTACCTCCTTAATTAGTTACTACCCACACGCCTTGTCCTTTCTGGAAAAAATGACAGAAGCAAAGAGTAATTTTTAAAAATCTACCACAACTTCTCAAAGCATTTCTACATATTATCTCATTTGATCCTCTCAATATTTTAGACATGGGGAAAAATACAGAGAAATTAAGTGACTTACTCAAGATCATAGGATACTAAACACAGAGAATATGGGTTAGAAAAAAGAAGTCTACCACTTGAGATTGAACAGAATTCAGTGATTTCTTTTGACTTCTGGGTTTTACATTCTAGTCCCTGACTGTTCGGATTTTTAAATTTCCAATGTTTCCTAGCACTTTTTTTTCTATGTTATATGTTTATCCTACTACTTTTATAACTTCATTTTTTACATTTAACCCACTAATCCATTCAGTACTTATTTAGGTATGAGATATTCCTCCAACTTTAATGAATCATTTTATTGAATAAGCCATATCTTCCTTAATAATCTGAAATGCCACTTTTATCATAAATTCCTTTTTGTATAGACCTACTACATTTGCTGACCATTAATTAAACTTTCTGCTACAGGCAACCACACTGTTATTTAGTGAAGTTTCACAAAACACATAGTTGTTTGTTTGTTTTCTGAGACAGGGTCTTGCTCTGTCCTCCAGGATAAAGTACAGTTGGTGCCACTGTGACCCATTGCAGCCTTGACCTCCCGGGCTCAAACAATCCTCCCACCTCAGCCTCCCAAATAACTGAGACTGCAGGTTCATACTACATAGCCTGGCTAATTTTTAAACTTTTGTAAAGACAGGGTCTCAGCATATTGCCCAGGCTGGTCTTGAACTTGGCCTCCTGCCACAGCCTCTCAAAGTGCTAGGATTACAGGTTAGAGCCACCGAAACTGGCCACAAAATATATTTTAATAACTGCTAGGGCTAGTCCCAATTATTCTATTTCAGAATTTGCATGACTTTCCTGCTGAGTACAGCTTCAGTTGTATCCAGTGGAGTCTGTTGAAATATTTGTTATTATCTTCCACAATTTCAGTTCTAAAAGAATATTGTTTCATGTAATTCAAATACAAAACAGCAAAAAAAAAAAAAAGAAATATACAGCTTAATGAATTATTATAAGGTGAAACCCTTATGTCCACCACCCATGTCAGAAGACAGAATCTTGTTAGACCCCCAGAACCTCTCCAACATGCCATACCACCTCCCTTCCCTCCCCGCTTAATAGTAGCCACTATTTGGGCTTTTTTTTTGGAAACAGGGTCTCACTTTGTTTGCCCTGGCTGTAGTATAGTTGTGTGATCATAGCTCACTGCAGCCCTGATCTCCTGGGCTCAAGCAGTCCTGCTGCCTCAGCGTCCCGAGTAGTTGGGACCATAGGCACATGCCAACATGCCTGGCTCATTTATTTTATTTTATTTTAAAAATAGAGATGAAGTCTTACTATGTTGTTCAGGCTGGTCTTGAACTCCTGAGCTCAAGCAATCCTTTGGCCTCCCAAACTACTGGGATTACAGGCGTGAGCCACTGGGCCAGAACTATTTGGACATTTATGATAATCAATTCTTTACTTTTCTTTAACCAAATAATGGCATCTTTAAAGACTACATTTAGGCTTTTGCTTTTCATGTCTTTTAGCTTATAGGTTCCTACCTTCTCTTCCACACCCTTAACATATATTCACTGAAGACACTGGATCATTTATACTGCAGTGTTATACCAAGGTTTTGCTGAGGGTATTATTGTGGTGTAGTTTAACGTGTTATTCTGCTGTTTGCATTTCCTATAAATTGGTAGTTGGGTCTAGAAGCATCATCAAATTGAGGTTTGATTATTTTGGCAAGACTAATTCAAGTGGTGGTATATTCTTCAAAAGAAGGTACATCTTGTTTTGTCCCTTTATTATGTGATTAATTATTGATGTTCAATGCCTATATTATTTCATTCATTAGGGGTTACAATCGTAATCATTCCTTATTTATTTATTTGTTGAAACACCTTTATAAAGGGAAACTCTGCCTTACCAACTACCATGTTACCCTGATGAAAACTGCACAGGAAATGCAAGGTTAAATACTTGATCTTTTCCCTGTCAGCTTTCAAAGTAATGGATTGGTTCCCTAATATCTTTCAAAGATGACCAATTACCTTAGTTTATTTGGTGTCATTATGAAATCATGACCTAAAAACTATTTTATGTGTTTGAATCCACTGCAGTTATTATCTTTAATGATACCTAAGTTTTCATCTTTGGCAGTGGAGGTATTTTTTTTTTTTTTTTAAGGCTAGTCAAGTGACACAGTGGGTTTAGAGAAGAAACAAAGACGTTTGTAACTGGTTGTGATCAATTAGTTGTAAACATCCCTACACTCAGACCAGCCCAGTGGAGGTACTTCAGACACAATCCTCTCTAGTAGTCATTGATAATGTCCTTGCTATTTGGTCTGACAAAATATTCCAGACTTACTAGTACATTTTCTCCCTCAGATCTGAAATTAACTATTTCTTCAAGCTTTAGTTTTAGTGAGAAATGACACCAGGTTGTTTGTTACTATTGGGTTGATAACCCTTTCCTTTCCTTTCCTTTTTCCTTCCCTTCCCTTTTCCCTTCCCTTCTTCCTTCCCTTTTTCCTTCCCTTCCCTTCCCTTCTTCCTTCCCTTTTTCCTTCCCTTCTTCCTTCCCTTTTTCCTTCCCTTCTTCCTTCCCTTTTCCCTTCCCTTCTTCCC
>NW_016107655.1:1784235-1795728 GCF_001604975.1 Cebus imitator
TTTTTACAGGCAGCATTTATGAGTATCCACAGGCACTTGGAAAGGTATGCTCGCCATTTCAGGGTAGATATGTAATTAAATATGCTATTTAAGTCTATATCCTTCCTTGTTTTCTCTCTTTTTCACCTGTCATACAGTAAAATATGGGAATTAAAGTCTCCTAGAAGTAATGTTTCTGTTGATTCCCATTTATATCTCTGTTGTTTTTATTTTATGAATGCTGCTGCTATATTTGGTACATACATATTTTATCTTCAATGTTAACAGCACTCTTTATTTAGAGTGCTCTTCTTTTTCTAACTTAATGCCTTTTGATTTAAATTTAACTTGTGCGATAGTAAAACTGTACCCCCCTCTTTTCTTTTTGTTTACATTTACTTAGTACATATCTTTGCCCACCCTTTTTGTTTTTCTCAAAAGTTCTGAATCACTTTGTTCTAGGTATATCTTTTGTTTAAAAGTATAGTTGAGACCAGGTGCGGTGGCTCACGCCTATAATTCCAGCACTTTGGGAAGATGAGGTGGGCGAATCACAAGGTCAGAAATTCAAGACCAGCCGGCCAGCATGGTGAAACCCTTTCTCTACTAAAAATATAAAAATTAGCCAGGCATGGTGGTGGCACCTGTAGTCCCAGCTACTTGGGAGGCTGAGGCAGGAGAATTGCTTGAATGTGGGTTCAGGGCTTTCAGTGAGCCAAGATCATGCCACTGCACTCTAGCATGGGTGACAGAGTAAGACACTGTCTCAAAAAACAAAAAGTATAGTTGTGTTTTATGATTTAATGCAAAAGTATTTTCCTCTTAGTATAAAAGTTTAGTTTACTTACATTTATTGATAAAATCATTTTCTACTTTTTTAAAATTTAGTTTTTATTTTTTTTAGAGGCAGGGTCTCATTCTGTTACCCAGGCTCGGGTGTGGTGACTCAATCATACCTCACTCTAGTCTCAAACTCCTGGACTCCAAGGGTCCTATGGCTTCTGTCTGTCAGGCAGCTAGGACTACAGCTGTGTGCCACCATGCCCAACTAATTAATTTTTATTTTGTAGAGATGTGGTCTCACTATGGTACCCAGACTGGCCTTCAACTCCTGGCCTCAACCTATCCTTCTGCCTCAGCCTCCCGAAGTGCTAAGATTACAGGTGTAATCCACCACACCCGGCCTCTACTTTTTAAAACAGCCATCATATAATGTTCAATTAAGGGCTGGGCCAATATGAATTTTGGAAATAACTTTTAAATTCATTTTCTTTCTCCCAAAGTATTCATTACTCCCATTTAACATTTGCATTTCTGGCTGAAAACCAGAGAAATAATTACTGTATACTGAAAAAAGAAGAAATCATCCATATGGCACACTGAAGGATGTAATGCTTAGATAAGAACTACTCAATAGTACCCCACAATTCAGTATTAAATATTCCCTTTTACAGTGGCAAAGCCATTATGCCTGTATTCTTAGGAGTCGGCCAGGCATCCAACTATAGTACTCTCCCTTCTGCCACGTTGAGCCATCACACAGATAAAGCACATAGCTTAATCCATAAATATAATAAAGGCACCCAATCAAATTCTAATTTGAATGCTCTCTAAGAAAACAAAAAGATATACCAACACAGTGGATGCATTAAAAATATCACATACCTTGCTCCAAGGAGGTTTGCTAGGAATGTTAAAGACTCTTTTTCTGCTCCAGCACATTGGCTAAATGATATAACACAATCCTCTAAAGGAGTCATTCCTGTCATTACTGGGACTGGTGTGAAGAGAGGATTCGACTCTGGATCAAACAAAGTCTGATAGTCTATGCAAGTAACCTTTTGAAAACAAGAGAAACAGTAAAGCCAATGTGAAATATGCAACCAGTCATTAACACTAATTCAGTTACAGAAGCAATACTTTAGTTTTTATAAGAAGAAATTTTACTTTAATATAAACTTGTATATGCTCATTCTCAATACATTTCATATCATAATGTTAAAATTTACATATATATACACACATATACATAAACTGACTGACTATATTAGGCTATTAAAATAGTAATATCATTGGAGTTATTGAATGTTGCTTTAAATTTCATTCCTTCCAATGTATTAGTTTATATATATATTTTTAAGTTTATACTATTTTTCTCATAATTCTTGGAACCTTAAAAAAAAAAATCCAGTGAAATTACCAGTGATGCTTTGGTTGTGAGAAAACAAGACTAACAGTGTGAGATGACCCTAGAGAGACCTCCTAAGAAGGAATGTTGCTGCTGTGGCCTCTGGGAAATAGGAACCTCTACTATAGCAGGATTAGGCCCAGGAAGCTTGCACATTTTATTTTAGAATTTCCCTTGCTAAAAGCAAAATCAAGAGTGTTGTAATTCAAACACTGACTTACTATAACTGAACTGCCTGTGAAATCAACATTAACCTTCTTGGCATTCAGATATCCTTCAATACCATATTTCAACTGCTAGTGTTTTCTTACCAGCCACGTATTTGTAACGACTTCTCCCACGGTAGCTTCTACCTTACACCCCAGCAAAGGAACCACGGCATAATCAGCAATAGTTCTGCTTGGAAGGGACATGATTTTCCCAGCATTTTCTTTTATGATGTTTGCAATGTTAGTTTCATTTTCAGTACTAAAACCCAAAACGAGGAAACTCTTTTGGCTAAATAAGCCTTCTTCAGTAACTGTAGAATCATCAGGGAAGCAATGACTGACAGAAGACTGGTTTTCTTCTTGCAAAATGTGAGTAGAATCATTCAACGGCTCAACATGAGTAGAATCATTAAAGGGCCTAACTTCAGACTTCTCAGCTTCAGACTTCTTACCCTCAACTGAAAGAGAAAAGTAAATGTTTTCTAACAAACAATTACCTTTAGTTAAAGTTTACTTCCTAGCAAGGATATTAATGTAACATGGAATCTAAGAATTTTGACTATACTTACAAAACTAAGGCTTATGTGTACCCAGTAAAGAGATATGGATTCACCCTGTCTTCGGGGTACCAAGAGTGATCATGTTAGTTCTAGGTATTCTTAGTATAATAGAAACTTGAATTAGTTTAAAATTATATACCTCCAATAGGACTGTCTTAGTTCCAAAAGTGGTTTAGATGATTCAACATACAATTAAGAAAATGCCATTATGGAGAAAATTAACAGTTCTAAATGGTATAACTGTCAAGCCCTTAACATGGAAATAACTATAAGGAAGTGGCTGGCAAATCCTGAAATATTTATTGTCTCCCCTTTTGGAGAAAAAGTTGGCTATGCTATGCAATTCCAACAAGGCTGGAAGCTATTCAACAATTCATTCTTTCATTTACATAAGCCCTGTAACTAAGTGCTTTACATGCATGTGATGCTCACATAATACTAACTGTGAGGTTGATAATATCAGTACATCCCTTTTCTACAAAAGGAGTCTCAGGCTTGAAGAGGTTATGTAACTTGCTAAGGTCACACAGGTAAGTGGCAGAAATGAGGTATGAACCAAAGTCTGTCTGACTCCAGAGTTCATAACACCACGTTACAGTGCCATCTTCTTACTTCTATCCTCAACTGCAATAGACATTGGCATTTTCATTTGTAAGTAAATTATTGTGATAACACACTAGGAACTTATGACTCCTACTAAACATAAAGTATTAAAATTGTTCTTATTCACACTAAGGAAGCATAGTGTTGTCTAGGGAGTTTACTGATCACTAAGTGAGGAGAGGTGGGTTCTAGTTTTATAGTCTCCTTGACTCTTGGTTTCATATCATAAGGAATAAAGGATAATAGTGTATTTACAATTTATAGATATACTCATGAGAATGAATAAGCTTAGATGGAAATAAAGGTATTGCAACACTGTAAAACATTCTGGAAAGTTTGTTTTTTAACAGTTTTGTTAAAATGCAGTTTGTTTTATAAGTAAAAACCTTTCTATTTTTTGCAAGTACAACTATTATGCAGTCACATCTAGGAAAAAAAAATAACTTTGTTCAATGTCTATATATTGTTGGTAAGATGGGAAGGAGGAAGAAATCCAGAATTTTAGACTACTACTACAAAAACAAAGTAGAAACACTAAGTTCTTATAAACCATTAGTAAAACTCAAGTTGTTAAGAGACTCATAATAAACATGTTCTGCAGCAGTTCTTTCCATTTATTTTAGTAGTAGCATATCTTTTCAAACAGATCTCACCCAAACAAATCATTCAAAAAGCTCCCCTAAATCAAAAGCAATTTTAAGAATTAACTATAAAATATTATAGCCTTCTAAGATGCTTGGTGATCCACTGAGATTTACTATCATTTCGTCCTTATAAAGTCAGTAAACCACTAACTGCCTTAGAAAGGAAGGTTTAAGAAACTAATCACCTGCCCTATACCAAGTACTATTGGCTGAAGGATAATACATAAAATTGCTGGCTGGGTACGGTGGCTCATACCTATAATCATAACACATTGGGAGGCTAAGGCAGGAGGATAACATGAGGCCAGGAGTTTGAGATCAGCCTGGCCAACATGGTGAAACCCCGTCTCTACTAAAAATACAAAAATTAGCTGGGTGTGGTGGTGCACGCCCATACACCCAGCTACTCAGGAGGCTGAGGCAGGAGAATCGCTTGAACCCAGGAGGTGGGGCTTGCAGTGAGCCAAGATTGTACCACTGCACTCCAGCCTGTAAAGGAATGACAGAATAACATCTGACTTCCTATCCAGCAGTCAGGGAAATAGATGACAATGAAATACTATCTCTTTTGTACAAAAGGAGTCTCTGTGCTTAAACAAAGTAAACATCTAGAATTATATACCCAGCTCAAGAATCTTCAGAGAAACTAAAGGGGTTTCTAAAAGGATATTTTAGGAAGAAAGAAAATGATTCCAGAAGAGAGGTCTCAGATGTAAAAACAATTGAGAGCAAAGAAAGTTAAACATGTTAGTAAATGAAACAGATATTTACCCTATAAAAGGATAATAATGCCTAATTGTGAAATTTTAAAAGATAATGAAAATACTAGACAAAATCACATAAGCTGAGTATGTTGATGAGTAGGGAGAGGAAGCAGGGCTAGTTGTGATCATTAAAGTATTCTAGGCCCGGTGCGGTGGCTCACGCCTATAATCCTAGCTCTTTGGGAGGCCAAGGCAGGTGGATCACCTGAGGTTGGGAGTTTTAGACTAGCCTGACCAACGTGGAGAAACCCCATCTCTGCTAAAAATACAAAATTAGCCGGGTGTGGTGGCGTATGCCTGTAATCCCAGCTACTTAGGAGGCTGAAGCAGGAGAATTGCTTGAATCCAGGAGGTGGAGATTGCAGTGGGCCGAGATCGCACCACTGTACTCCAGCCTGGGCAACGACAGCAAAACACCACCTCAAAAAAAAAAAAAAGTATTCTAAGGTTCTTGTTTTATTCAAGAAGTAGATTAAAATTCTGATTAACTTTAGATTTTAAGTTATGATACACATTAAATTTATTGAAATTAATATTTTTGGCTATATATTTCATAAAGTCTTTTCATAATAAAAAAGAAGCAATGCTGTTTATAATGCTTCACTGGCAATTTACCTCACTACAAGATTTAAGAGTACAGGCTGAGGTGGTAGTCCACAGTGCAGTGTTTCATGCATTAAAGACCACAATAATCCAGTAAGAGGCATTTGTTACAAGGTTTTAATAAAAGGCTCATGCTACTACAAACACACAAATCAATCAATGCCTGTATATATAACAAATCAAAATAGAGCTAATTAGCTGAAGAGAGGAGAGATGGTTAAAGGGTTCAGGGCCCTATTGTCTTACCTGCTCCGAAAAAAAGTTATAAGCAACATTTTAAGGAAAGAAAAAGGTTACTTTAACTCAAAATCTAGAAAACTTGGCAGAGATCACACATATATGTATTAGGCTACTAAAATATTTCTTACTAACTAAATACTAACCAAATATTTCTTACCTACTGTAGAGCTATCATTTTCATATTGAGAGAGCAGATCTTCATCAGCTTGCTCATGCTTTTCACTAGGAGTAAAGTCTTTCTTAGAGAAGCTGCTGTTCTTCTTTATTAAAACAGCTGCTTTACTTTCAGGCGGATCTGAAACTGGAATTTCCACTGGCTGGTAATTAGCATGGATATATGGTTCTTCAGAAAGTATATAACCTTTACTGAAACACTCTAGCAACCACTTTGCTCCCACTACATGAGGCCTACAAAAATAGCACATAGTTATGTATTACTGCAAGCTATAAAGACCATCATCCCACTTGTCATGCAGTTTCCATAACTGCATGAATATGCAATTTTAAGAAACATTACATAGTAGAAATTGCTTTGAATTAAAAAATGAAAAAAAACCTGTGGGCTGATTTATTCCAAAACTGCTTCAATTCATCATCATAATCTCCCACAATAACATGAGTCACATCTTCATTAAGCTGGTTAAAACGAACTCCACCTCCACTGTTAATAAGTCTTCTCAGTTTATCTAGCTTTCTGCCACTAAAACCGCAAAGAAATATCTGCAAGAAAGAAAATATTTAAGGTATTTAACATGCTTTCTCTCAATAGAAAAAAACTAAAATATCTAAATTCATTGTGTATAAACAACTTGTATACATTTAAGATTCATGAATAAATGCATTCTAAAACTTTTCATTTTTTAACAGTTCTGCAACTTTGATTTTTTTTTAAGACAGGGTTTCACCATGTTGGTCAGGCTGGTCTTGAACTCCTGACCTCAGGTGATCTGCCCGCCTTGGCCTCCAAAGTCCTTGGATTACAGGCATGAGCCATCACTCCCAGCCACAACTTTGATTTTTTAATCACTTTTTACAATCTCATACAGCATTATTATCTTTCACAGTGGATACCTGATAAGTATTTTGAGGCCATAAATAAAATGGAAGCCAGATTCCAACATCTTCTAAATATTAGTGCATACCAATTTTTAAAATGCAGGTAACTTCTTTAACTGTGAAAGTCTCACTACCTGTAAAGTTTAAAGTAATTATAATAGTAAACTTTAGGCTGGGTGCGGTGGCTCACACCTGTAATCCTAGCACTTTGGGAGGAACAGGCAAGCAGAATGCCTGAGCTCAGGAGTTTGAGACCAGCCTGGGCAACTGGGCAACATGGCAAAACCCCACCTCTACTAAAAATATAAAAAAATTAGCTGGGTGTGGTAGCATGCACCTACAGTCCCAGATACTCGAGAGGCTGAGACAGGAGAACTGAACCTGGGAGGCAGAGGTTGCAGTGAGCCAAGATCGAGCCACAGCACTTCAGCCTGGGCGACAGACCAAGACTCTGTCTCCAAAAAAAAAAAAAAAAAGTAAACTGTAGTTAACTGTCTGATATCAGAACACCTGGGCTTAAATTGTGGGGTTTTTTTTTTTTTTTGGGCGGGTGTTTCAGCTGCCAATGATTAACAATACGACAACAGGCAAGTTGCTTAAGCTCTTTAAACCAATTTTCTTAACTATAAATTCATGTCACCTCATTCACAGAGTTGCTTGAACAAAAAAATACATATGTCAAAGACCTGAACACAATGCTCTGAGAATAACGTGTATGCAATAATTTATTTTTAACCATGAGGATGCATATATTTAAGCCAATTTAATCAATATAAAAATCTTTTTACCTCTATTTTACATAAGGTGCCCTTAAAAAAATTTTAAGCATGACAAATCTATTCCAAACTGCATTTACACCGCAAATTAAATCACCCCCATTACTAGAATATATTTTAACAAATATTTGGAATCATATATTTCCTATACATAAGAAACAATTAAAAGTCAGATCTGGAATGAATAGAGTCTAGCTAGGACAAAAGATCATACAAAACATCTCTAGGCCAGGTGTGGTGGCTCATGCCTGTAATCCCAGCACTTTGGGAGGCTGAGGTGGGTAGACCACTTGAGGTCAGGAGCTCAAGACCAGCCTGGCCAATATGGTGGAACCCCATTTCTACTAAAACTACAAAAATTAGCTAGGCATGGTGGCACACACCTGCAATCCCAGCTACTTTAGGAGGCTGAGACAGGAGAATCACTTAAACCTAAGAAGTCATGAGCAGTGAGCTGAGGTAATGCCACTGCACTCCAGCCTGGGTGACAGAGAGTCTCCATCTCAAAACAAAAACAAAAAAATCCACCTTTTGTTTAGCCAGTAAGTTGGTAAGTTTAAAAAAAAAAAAAACAAAAAAAAACGGTTAAGGTAATTTGCCCAATTTCTCTTAACAATAAGGTAGGGTTACATTTTTGCTACTCTGTGAAAACTAATGCAGAGCCAAGTCATTGTACAAATAGGAATACGTTAAGTATTCCAATCTAAGACAGCTGAAAAAGCATAGCATATGATGTTTCCATCAATAAACTTACAAGACAGTTATTCACATACTAAAAAATTAAAATAACCCACTAAATACCAAACACAGCAGTGGCTAAAATGGTGAGGAATACGGACTTTGGAGTAGATGACTGGTTACTTAATGTCTCTCTGTGTGATTCTGAACAAGAATTTTAACTGAGTCTTACCCTCAAGATAATATCCACTTTAGAGTTATTTGTGGGAATTAAACGAGATTATAAATAACATATTAACATACATAAAATTATTAGGATGGTGCCTAATACACTGTAAACACTTAAATGATAGTTATTAATAAAAGTCCAAACCTGGGAAACACAGTAAGACCTTGTCTCTACAAAAAAATTTAAAAATTAGCCAGGTGTGGTGGCACATGCCTGTAGTCCTAACTGCTTGGGAGACTGAGAGATGGCTGATGCCCAGGAGTTCAAGGTTACAGTAAGCTATGATTGTGCCACTGCATTCCAGCCTGGGCGACAGAGTGAGACCCTATTTCAAATAAATAAATAAATCCAATAAGCCATTCAGAAACTAAGTGCTCTCAAAACATAATAGATGGAAAGATTAATGTAGTTAGGAGTGTTCAGGGAAGAATTAAAAACTGAAATGAACGTCTAAAAGATAACAGAGGAAGATGACTCACAGAGTAACTCTCACAGTCAAAGGAGGACATGTCTAGTAAGTACATCTACTTAGCTAGAGAGGAGGGTTTACATAGACAGTAAGGAGCAAGCCCAACTCTGAAGAATCTTCAGTCAGGCTAGGAAATGCTAATGTATATCATCACTTACAGCATGCATTACATAATAAAGACGTACCCGACAACCATCTAATAAATCTTCAGGTGCTTGAAATACACTGACATCCAGATTTTCCAGATTTTCAAGGGTAGCCTCCAGTTTGCTGTTAAGTGAATTACATATCGATTCACTTATGCAACTTGCATTTATGTTGGAAATATTGCTGACATCTGAAAGAGTACGACCTACATATTTTGAAAACGTGTATAAATTTATGGGAGACAAAATAATCGTGATTACATATTGTTTCTGGATTAACTTTTCTTACAAATAAAGGGCAACAAATAACTTCCAAAGTAAGATGCAGGGATGTTTACTGAAATCTTAGTGGAAAAGTATAAAAAGGGAAAATGAAATTAATTAGGCCTCATATCTTATTTAAATGAAAACAAGACACATTTTCTTAATAGTGTCTTGTTTCCCATAAAAATCTGAATTTGCTGACTTTAAGGTCCAAGAAGCTCACATATAAAAAGATTTTTAACATTTTGCCAACACGACACCACAAAATAGAACCTGTTTTAATTTTTATACAAATACAGATGATCTATAGCAACAGCGGCAAAATCATAAACTAAGGAAACGTATTAAAATATGCATATCAGTAAATTTTATCTTAAGCCTCTATCCACTATTGTTCTTAATCTCTTTGATCATCTTTTGCATGACATCAGGGTATAACAGAAAGCAATCATTCATTCTAAAAAAAAATTAGGAGCAGTTCAGTACTAACTTTTTATACAATTTGACTATTAGACAATGATGCCTAGAAGCATAACAAACAAAAAAGAAAAATTCCCTATCTCAGTGATCCTATTAATATACTGATTATTACACAGAAACGATTGTCTTTAGAATGATTATTTTAATTTCAATGAGACTCACTATCAATTGTGTTCATCTGGCCGGTAGGAGTTGAAGAATTGGGCATAGTCTTTGCTTCTGGTCTAGGTTCTGTCTTGTACATGGATTCATCCTGACAAAAACCTTTTTCAACACTGTCAAAAAACCACTGCGTGGTCACACAGTGTACATTCCATCTCTTGGCACATTCATATTTCTGACCTGTAGCGTTCATTAAGAAACAAAGAGAGAAAATGGGAGAAACAGAGAAATGAAAACCATTAAAATCTATCTTTGCAGAAGTATTCAGATTATAACAGGTTACTTAATTTTTGTTTGTTTTTGAGACAGAGTCTTGCTCTGTTGCCCAAGCTGGAGTGCAGTGGCACAATCTCCGCTCACTGCAACTTCTGCCTCCTGGATTCAAGAGATTCTCCTGCCTCAGCCTCCTGAGTAGTTGGGATTACAGGCATGTGTCACCACTCCCAGCTATTTTTTTTTTATATTTTAAGAAAAAAAAGGTTTCAGCGTGTTGGCCTGGCTAGTCTAAAACTTGACCTTGTGATCTGCCCACCTCAGCCTCCCAAAGTGCTAGGATTACAGGCATTAAGCAACAGCTCCCAGGTTCCAGCTGTAACAGGTTATTTTAAAAAACTTATCAAGCAAATTGAAGTTACCAGCACTTAGTCTTAAACAGTATGCTACACAGTTTATTGCAAAGTAGTAGTTTAGTTTATTGCCTAATTAAATTTTCTATGTGTTGTATAAATACGCATGCCATGTGAGGGGGTTTATCTTTTATACAAACTGCAGAAAGACAGGAGCAACTGTGGGATAACAATTAATATTGGACTTTGGTTTGAATTTAGGCTCCATCACTTAATTCTTTTAAATCAGCTTGTATAATGTGAAAATTGTAAATGTGTGTAATACTATAATAAATCCCAATTTTGAACACTGGGATTCCAATGTCAACAGGCTTCTACTTAAAGTCCAGGAGAGATATGCCAAAAGATAAATTATGTTAAAAATGTATCTTTTTATTACCTTAAAAGCCTTTAACACAATGTATTTTGAAGCAGTATCACAGAGAAACTGAAGTCTGTATGTCACATGAAAGGTTTTCTGGCATTCTTGATAATCAACAGTGAACTGCCTTCAGATTCACAAAAAGAACGGCAGTATCAACTCTACTCACAATCATCCTATCACAACTGGCCATACCCAATTTCTGACTTAAGGACAATTACCATTTAACCTTAATTACTTTTCAGTCTAGAAAGCTTAGTAAAACATAGTACACATATAAAGAACAATAACAAAAACATTAACAAAACTCATCTTTTATCAATTTGGGTGCATTTTAAGAATGCTGATAAAAAGTTATCCAGAATAATGTTACGGAACACCAAATTTAAAAACAATTTTAAAGAATTTTTCTTGGTTAGTAATGTCTTTTTCTTTTTTTTTTTTTTTTTTTTTTTT
>NW_016107655.1:1796684-1801370 GCF_001604975.1 Cebus imitator
AAAAAAAAAAAAAAAAACCTAAATAATAGAGAAAATGTTTCATGTGTCCATTTGTGAAGCACAGTTTTACCTACCTTTTGGTTCTTGCACAATGAGGTGTGTACATTCATTCATTTTCAATTGTCCCATGTATTGACCTCCATGCTTAACTGTGAGTTGCTGAACTTCCTTCCGGTCTAAGCCACTTAAACCAGTCACACAGATTATGCAACCAAGAAAGATAGGACACCTGAAATCTTCCATGTTTATATCAGTATATCTAGTTATTTTTCTGTGGGAATCAAATGGTTAAAAAGAACATATTACATTTACCAGATAGTTTTAAATTTACTAAAAGAACAATGATAACATCACAAATATCACTACTATTTTCCTTATTTTTTAGGATTTATAACGATTTTTTTTTAAAAAGGAGAACTACCAAACAGAATAACACCAATTGCTCACCTAGCTCAGTAACAGGTTTTAATACAAAGTAATTGTTTCAGATACAGTCTCTCAAAACTGTTCTAAGAGAAAAATATACATTTCCTTAACTCTAAGCCCTTGCTGGTCAAAGTGGTATATTTTCCAAAATTATACGTCTGAATCTCTACTTAAAAACCCAAAGTTACTTTGGTTGCCTATTAGAAAAAGGAATGTTTCAATCTTTCCATTATTCTTTATAAGTAAAAGCAATGATTTTTGGCAAAATACCAACAAAAATGTCATTATTCTGTTGCCATGCTAGGCAGATGTGCTGAAGTAATCACACTGGGAATGAGTGGCTGACATGGAGACATTCAGGATATGCTGGATGGTGTTGAAAACAAGCTCAGAAAAATGCTGATACAATTCGTATGCCAATAGAATTCTGTGGTATTTGGTCTTGTGGTTGTTTATCTAGTTTCAGGGGAAATTTAAGTGTGCCCCTTGAAATAGGCTATAAGCTCCATGAGGGAAGGGATGTTATCTTGTTTTGCTTACCACATGTATCTAATGCCTAGCTCAGGTCAGATACATAAAATGGGCTCAATTAACACTGATTAAATGATCACATCTCAGCTGATGACTTATATACGTTTATATTAAACCTTACATATGCCCCCTTTTGGAAGGAATGTAACTGCCAACATGGCTAATTTATTCTCTATCTTAATATATGGGAATGGTGCTGAAGGATGATGCAACATAAAAGCTAAAGACTTGCCAAACTGGTTTTCTCTATTATTTCAGAAACATTTACAGCTGAGAACTTTATCACCAAAGCATTTCTTACTCTGTAGCTACTGCCAACCCCTTAGCCCATTCTATAACGCCTGTCAACTTTTATCTGGTAGTAAGAGCATGCAGATTCTGCTCTTCTGTTTTCGCTGGAGAAAGAGAGTAATGACAGTATTTTTTTTCCTGAATAATAAATCCAAAGAGTATACTGCATGCCAAAAATGATTGAATGCATCATTTTTTCAAATCTAGAAAATATAAAAATGTCTTACTTCTCTTGTGACTTCTCCCAAAGTGTTTTTATCCAAGAGGGAAGCAAAATAGGTTTCTTCAGGTTTGCAGCAACTAAATATTTTTTGCTACCAACTTCTCCTGCAATAAGGTGAGTTACTGATATGTTAAGGTCTCTGTATACTCGTCCGCCCATCATTTGTACATATCTATGAACTTCTTCCTACAGCCCCAAAAGAGAATACATTAATACTGACACAAACAATATTGCTTCCATTTTTATACACTATATCAAAAATACATTTTGCTTTTGATAGTTTAAATACATAAATGTTACACATAATTAGAGTTAAATAACCAAATTATTTTTTGGAAGATAAATACGAATTATATTTAAAAAATATTTTCCTATATTTATCCCTTTCAACTCGATGAGTGTATTAAACTATTATACAAAGGATATATAATCTTTCTCTATATTTTAATATATGTGTATTTTTAGCAACATAAATTATATCTATATGATATACAAATATATATTTTTAGCCAGACTTCGTGGTGCATGTCTACAGTCCCAGCTACTCCGGAGGCTGAGGCATGAGGATTACTTGAGCCCAGGAGATCAAGGTTGTAATGAGTTGTAATTGTGCCACTGCACTCCAGCCTGGGTGACATAGTTAAGACCCTGCCTCAAATATATATATATACACACTTCTATGGCTCTCTCTTAGAATCCTTTTTTATTCTTTTTTTTTGAGACAGAGTCTCGCTCTGTCGCCCAGGCTGCAGTGCAGTGGTGCGATTCTTGGTTCACTGCCACCTCTGCCTCCCTGAGTCAAGCGATTTAGAATCACTTTTTTTTTAAAGACTATCCACCTATAGTGGAAAAATCTAAGTGATTAAAAAATAAGTGTCTTTTTAAACCAAATCAAAAAATTTCAATTAGCCAGTTTTCAACAAAAATTCCACTACAATTTATTTAAAAAATGTGTGTATACATTGCCATGTATGTACCTATGCAACAATCCTGCATGATCTGTACATATACCCCAGAACCTAAAGTACAATTTTAAAAGTGTGTATATATGTATAAATATATATATATACACACTATATATTTATATAAATATATACATATATACACACTGTGGTTGTAAATTGAACTTTCTTAAAAGTCATGAACAATAAGTGGAAGGTCTCTTAAGTTATCTTCTATGCAGTGAAAAATTAAGTATGAGAAGAGATAGACTGATCATTCATGATGAGGTCAACATCTACCCTTTTTTCTTTTTCCAGACTTGTACAAGATATTGTTATATCAGACATAACCATATTATAAACTGGATGTTCGGCTCTTGGGACACATCGCTGGTGGTGCATACAAAATATGACTACTTGAGGACCAACAATTCTGCAGCCAAGCTACAAAAAAGAGAAAAGTTTAAATGAGGTAAGAAGGAAAAGACCATCAGTCTTAGAAAATTACATTTTGTAACATTTACCAATTCTTTACCAAAGTTCATGAGCACTGTAGAAAAATCAGCAAATTGGAATAAGAAAAAAATAAAGATTACATAATTTATCAGATACACCATACACTAAACACACACAACAGCAAACCAAACAATGCAAGCTATCAAAAGAAATAAACTTCAGGTCAGGCACAGTGGCTCACGCCTGTAATCCCAGCAGTTTGGAAGGCCAAAGTGGGTGGATCACCTGAGGTCAGGAGTTCGAGACCAACATGGTGAAACCCCATTTCTAATAAAACTACAAAAATTAGCTAGGCGTGGTGGCAGGTGCCTGTAGTCCCAGCTACTAGGGAGGCTGAGGCAGAAGAATTACTGAACCCAGGGGGCAGAGGTTGCACTGAGCCAAGATCATGTCACTGCACTCCAGCCTGGGAGACAGAGTGAGAACCAGTCTCAAAAAAAAGAAAAAGAAATAAACATCAAGAGACCCTTTCACTCAAAACTGCCTTAGTGCTTACACTTATAAGCCCAAGACTTTGGGAGGCTGAGGTGACAAGACCACTCAAGCCCAGGAGTTCAAGACCAGCCTGGCAAACATCAAGAAACCCTGTCTCTACTAAAAATACAAAAATTAGCCGGGTATGGTATTAAACATCTGTAATCCCAAATATTAGGGAGACTAAGGCACAAGAATCACTTGAACCTGGGAAGCAGAAGTTGCAGACGGCCAAGATCAGGCCACTACACTCCAGCCTGGGCAACAGAACAAGACTGCCTTAAAAAAAAAAAAAAAATGCCTATTATAACAAAATTAGCCTTTCAATCCTGGTCTTCCCAAACCGAAAAGAATTCCAATGTACTCATAAGTTGCATAATATCTCATGATCAGTAAAGAATGTATGTCCACTGAAGCAAAGATAAACCAAAAAACAGACTATCAAAGGAACACACTAGAAGTTAGCAAACCTTTTTGAGGTGATTAAAGACAATGCCACTAAAAGGGTCACAGATATAAAGTGATCTATCATTCTCCTTTATTTTCAATGCCTCTTCTTCTGTAATAATTTGAAGATATTCTTCTGATTGGAATTCTTTTATTGACTGAAAGAAAAAATACGAATGTACCTGAAATTACTCCCCTGTATTTAGGTCCTATTGAAATTCCACCTGAAATCCACCCTTTTACCTATTGAAAGCCACCGTCACATCTCACCTACACCTCTGCAGAAGCCTCCCAAGTGGTCTCTTTCTCCTTTCCTTGTCCTAAATCTGTTCTCTACACAGCAGTTAACAATCTTTTAAAAAATACAAGTCAGAACATGTCACTCTCTGCTCAAAACCTAATGTTTTTCCACTGCACCCAGAATAAAATCCACATTTCTTACCATGGCCTTCAAGGTAACTCAGTGTGGCTCTTGCCTACCTCCCCACCTTTACCTCCTACTTCTCATCTCTCTTGCTTACTCCAGCCACTCCTGCTTTCCTGCCAAGCCTGGAAGAAGCCAACCATAACCTCATTTAGATGCTCTGCTCTTGATCTCTCAGCAGGTAATACTCTTTTCCCAGGTTTTCACCTGACTTAATTCCCCACTTCAATCAGGTGTGCTTAAATGTCACCTCTCCAGAGATGCCTATCCTAATCATGCTTTCTCAAATACCCTTCCCCTACCCATTTAGTCTATATTAAAAAAAAAAAAAAAAATATATATATATATATATATATATATATATATATATTAATTATAGTTTTTGTCTCTCACCCCTGGAAGTTTCATTTTGT
>NW_016107655.1:1801720-1803974 GCF_001604975.1 Cebus imitator
GAGGCAGGAGAATTGCCTGAACCCAGGAGGTGGAGGTTGCGGTGAGCTGAGATCGCGCCATTGCACTCCAGCCTGGGTAACAAGAGTGAAACTCCGTCTCAAAAAAAAAAAAAAAAAAAAAAAGATTGTTGAAAAAAAAACCTTCCAGTGGCTCTAGGGCCCTACATGACCTCTTTACCACTATTCTCTGAAGCATTCCTTAGTACTCATCCCCCATCCCTCACTCACTACACAACAGTACACTAAACTTGGACAGAGACTACAGACACTTTCCCAGGGGCTGTATAACATTGCTCTCTCTGCCTGAAACATTCTTCTCCAGATACCTGCAAGGCTATCTCACCTCCTTTACGTTTACTCAAATATCCTTTTCTCCATAAAGCCCTCCCTGATCACATTCTATTTAAGATTATAACACCCTCCTCTCCTCACCCCCCCAAAAACATCTTCTGGAACCCCTTAACCTGGTTTGCTTTTCTTCCTAATATATTGTGTCTGATTAGTGTCTATTTCCTCCTGCTAGAATATAAGCTCTGAGGGAACAGAAATCTTTGCCTGTTCTCATCACTGATGTATCCCAAGTACTAAAGAAGTGCCTGTCGAATCATGAAGACTCAATAAATATTTGCTGAATGAAGTTGAAAAAAAATCTGCTACAAATAGTTCTCAAACTTTAATGCACGCTGGAGATATTTTTAAAAATGCAGATTCTAATTGATAAGTCTGGGTTGGAGCCCAAGATTCTGCATTCCAGGACATGCTGATACTGCTGTGGTCTGTGAGAAGCAAGGCTCTACATCACCCCTACTATCATCCAATTATTATGCTGTACATAATAAAACATAACTTTTAACAACCAAAAAAATTTGAGCTATGACCAGTACACTACTGACTCAGATTTTTACAGCAGGTTAAGGACCACTCTGGTTAGGAGACAAATGGAAACAACTTCATTTCCAAGAACTGCAAGTCATCCACATTAAACAGCAATGTGGAATAGACTTCGAAACCCATGAAACACATAATGATGTACTTAGATCAATTCAAAAATATGTAACAATGATATATCTGTACTAATGTAGACTATAAAATTAAGAAAGTGAAATATCTATTTCTAAGACATAAATGCCCAACAAATCAAAAACACTTAAAAACAAGGAAATTAATTCGTGGTATTAAGACGTTTTCAACTCTTACCTCGAGAGCTTTAAAAAAACATTTGGAATTGTCTGAAGACTTTAAAAACTTCACAAAAAACGGTTCTTTGTCATTTCTGGACATTTCTGAACTGTCAAAGGAACCATTAACAAGAACAAAAACCACATTAGGTATAAAGTTGCATGTTTAACCCACCTATTTTTCTGTGCAGGCAAGAATGCCTAAAGATAGACATTCTGGCTCTGCCCGTGAATTCATCAAAGGCACTTGTTAAGAAACCCTGGAATGTGGGCAAAGTCAAGGAAAAAGATGACAACACCAATCCTTGCAAATCAGAGAGCAAAATTAACGTTCTCGAATTGAATACATTGAGGAGGGCCCTGCTAGGAAGGCTCTAAGCCCTTTAGGGACATTCAATTGTCAGTGGACATTCAATTGCACTTGTTTTAAGGATACACAGAGTGCATCTGTCCTTGCGGATGCCCACGGCCTGCGAGGTTCGTTCATCCCTCAGTAAACGGATTTTAAATGTAAACATGGAAGCCAGTTAGCATGGTCATGCCCCCGCATAAGGCTAGATGCTCCGGTTCCCAGCTCCATGAAAAGGCCCGGCTTTGGGATCAGGGAAGCCACGTCCTCTCGGCTTCAAAGGCCCACCCGCCGGTCCCAGAGCCAGTTACCAGGACAGGAAAAGAGGGCCCAGAAGGCCACACAAGACTTCGCGAACCCCAGTTGGGGCCGAGGAGGAGCTGATTCCCCACTCCGCGCCTCACTTACCTCGTTGGAGCCTGGGGGTCTCCGGGCGGCGAGTCGGGGGACTCGCTGTCCGCAGAACGGTGACTGGGGTCGGGCGCCAGCCCGGCGCACAGCCCCCTCCCCCGACTCGGCGCCTCCCCTAGCCCAAAGCAAACGCTAGCGACCCCGGAAATTGCCAAGAACTGGAACCGACTTTCGCGCCAACCGCGCGGCCTCGCTCACCTTTTCCGGCGGAAGTGACGCCATCATCACCTGAGCCAAGAGAGCGGAAATGTCAAAAGTGGAAGTGGGCGGTCCGTAGGCGGTGGGGTTCCAGGGAAAGCTTTTTTTTTTTTTTTTT
>NW_016107655.1:1804183-1812785 GCF_001604975.1 Cebus imitator
TAGAGACGGGGTTTCACCATGTTGACCAGGATGGTCTCGATCTCTTGACCTCGTGATCCACCCGCCTCGGCCTCCCACAGTGCTGGGATTACAGGCTTGAGCCACCGCGCCCGGCCAGGGAAAGCTTTGGTGGGTTCAGGGTTGAGGGCTTTGCTAGGGCGGGCCTAGTCTCCACTGCAAGTAAGCCCAGCTCCGTCGGTTCAGGAGGTAGGATCACAGGCCAGGAATACTCTTTTAATATTTAAAAAAAGCCAGGGAAAGAAAGGATTTCCTCAATAGATATTTTACACTTGCCTTATACCAGGCATGCGTGGGATGTATTATCCAAAACAATTCCATGAGGCAAATAGTGGTAGATGTATTTTGCAGATGTAAAAACGGAGGAAGTTAAATGATGGCTTCAAGGTCGCACAGCTAGTAAGTGGTAGAATTAAGACTGCATCCAGGTCTTTTGACTACGGACTGGGTGGTTTCCTCCAACATAGCAAGAATGGAATCACTACCCTACACAACCACAAGATGGCAAGGGAAGAAAGGATGACTTACTATACAGCAAATGCAAAGGGATCTTTGCCAAAATCTGCAGTGGTCTCCCCTCCTCCGCACCTTCAGTGGACATCTCCGTTTTCTTTCTCTCCATCTGCCTCAGTACTGGGGAGATTCTGTGACTGAACCTAAGGTTCAAATGGCAAAGAGCAAAGGGAGAGGGGGTAAAATGGGGCTGCAAAACCTTAGCTCAGTGATAACCAGTGGTAAACTTTGTTGCTTCTTTTTATTATTCAAAAAAAAATTTTTTTTTCATTCTTGACTGCTGAGATTGAGAAAATGACTTTGGATTTACTAATATAAAAGTATAATGCCATGTCCCTTGATTGTTTTTTCTTTTTAGAGCCTAAAGATAGTAATGAGTAGCTTGAGTTTTAAGTGTTTGAATACACCAATGGAAGGTGACAAAGATTCTTTGCTTGGCCAAACTTTAGTCAGACTCCTGAAACTTCTTGTAGGTTTATCTGTGCATTTCCTTGGAAAATCCAGTTAGAACCCTCCACTCTGAATATCTGATCAGGCTCCTCATCCTCTACCATCCCCAGCTGATGTCTAATCAGCTTAACCTATTTTCAGCAAGAAACCCCTTTACTCCTGAAGTTACTTCTTAGTAATTTTCCATCCAGTGACCCCAGGCTTCTGTTCCTTGGCTATAAATTCCCACTTACCCATGCTGTATTTAGAGTTGAGCCCACTCTCTCTCTCCTAATTCAGAATCCCTTTGCCATGGTTGCTATACCTATTCCTGATGGTCCTGAATAAAATCTGTCTTACTGTGCTTTAATAAGTATCATTGATTTTTTCTTTCCAAAATGAGTCAGAATCAGTAACACCAGGCTCAAAGTTAAAGGGCTACTGCTGGGGGAAGGGTGAAAAAAGCCTTAAAAACAAAAAATAAAAATCACTAGAGGTGGGGGTAAAAGAAACCACAGTTAATTGTTAAGGTGCAAATCTGACCTGAGTCTGTAATCATTATTATTTCTAAGCTACTTTACAGTTAACATGGGACTGCTGCTCACACTATTCCCGTTTACTCTTCTCAGCAACCCTGTAGTACGTGGGTATCATTGTCTCGTGTTATGAATATGAGGAAAGTGAAGCTCAGGAACTGTGTCACTTGCCCATGCCTTTCCTGACACACCGCACTGCTCCTGGGCACGTGCTGTCTGCCCATCTCTGTGTGAAGGTCCACACCAGGGAGAGAGCCTATTCCCAGCATTTATGGGGCCAGCTAGAAACTTCACAAGGAAGGAGATTCACAGATGCTGCTAATGAAGATGAGGAGAAAAATTCACCCTTTAGCTTTTAGCCAGCTGGAGCTTGATACCAGAGTTGACCTGTCTTTAGAGCAAGAGTTCACTGCTAGGGGACAAGTTCTCCCATCTTGTGTCTCTAGATAGGCAGAGAGGGCCTGTCTCTAGTACCAGGTACTCCTGGTAAATGGATAGAGTGGTTCTCCTGTGTGGTCTGGACCAGCAGCATTGGCATCTGCTGGGAACTTTGGGGGAATGAAAATTCTTGGGTCCAACCTCAGACTTATTAAGTCAGGAACACTTAGGTAGGGCTAGCAATCTGTACCCTTCAGGTGATTTTGATACATATTAAAGTTTGCTTGAACAGCAGTCCTTCAGGAAAGGGTGAAAATGGTTACAGCCATTTCTTAGTATCCACGGGGGATTGATTCCAAGGCTGCCTACAGATAACAAAATCTGAAGATGCTTAAGTGCCTTATATATAACCTATGCACATACTTTAAGTCATCTCTAGATTACTTATAATAACTAATGCTATGCAAATACTATGTAAATAGTTGTTACACTGTATTTTAAAATTTTGTATTTATTGTTCTGCGTTTTTAAATTTTGTATTATTTTTTATTGTTGGTTTTTTCCCCATGATAGCAAATTTTACACGAAAATTGTATTTGTTTTTTCTGAATATTTTTGATCCCCAGTTGGTTGACTCCCTCAGATGTGGAACCCCAGATACAGGGAATTAACTGTATGTGGGTTTGTGGTCCATGAAAACTTTGGTGAAAATGGGGAAAGGTTATGATATGCTCCTGGAAGCTGAGGTTTCCATGCTTGCTTTGGCAGCATATTTACTGAAAAAAAAAATTGAATGATACAAAGATTAGCATTGCCCATGTGGAAGGATGACACACAAATTTGTGAAGCATTCCATATTTGCCAGGTGTGGTGTCTCATGCCTGTAATTCTAGTACTTTAGGAGGCCTAGGCTGGAGGATTGCTTGAGGTTGTAAGTTTGAGACTAGCCTAGGCAACATAGCAAGACCCCCTCATCTTAATATTTACAATTTTTTTAACAAATGAATCTGGGCATCTGTAATCCTAGCACTTTGGAAGGCCAAGGTGGGCTGATGACATGAGCCCAGGAGTTTGAGACCAACCTGGGCAATATGGTGAAACCCCATCTCTACAAAAAAATACAAAAACTAGCCGAACGCAGTGGTGGGCACCTGTAGTCTCGGCTACTTGGGAGGCTGAGGTGGGAGGATCACCTGAGCCTTGGAGGTCAAGGCTGTGGTGAGCCATGATTGTGCCACTGCACTCCAGCCTGGGTAACAGAGTGAGACTGTCTCAAAAAAAAGAAGCCAGGTGCGGTGGCTCACACCTGTAATCCCAGCACTTTGGGAGGCTGAGGCAGGGGGATCACAAGGTCAGGAGTTCGAGACCAGCTTGGCCAACATGGTGAAACCCCGTTTTGTATGTTTAGTAGAGCTAAACATACAAAAATTAGCCAGGCATGGTAGCATGCGCCTGCAATCCCAGCTACTTGAGAGCTTGAGGGAGGAGAATCACTGGAACCCGGGAGGCCAAGGTTGCAGTAAGCTGAGATCGTGCCACTGCACTCCAGAGCAAGACTGTTACAAAAACAAAACAAACAAACAAACAAAAAAAAAATGAAAGAGAAAAAAGTAGCTGGGATTGGGGATTAACTTTCTCCTCACCTTCCTGGCATTTAGTGTGAGTTTCCTGTTTCTCTGGCACTTCTGTCACCTAGAGCTAGTCTCTCCGGACCCTGCTTGGGGTGAGATTACAGGCAACATTTTCTGTTTATAGAATGGGAAAGAAAACACAGGAAACAAATAAGACAAAATAATTACTTTTACAATATGGGTGGTGGAAATATGAATATTGTATTTTACTACATAGATAATATTTCTCAAAATTAAAAACAAACTAAAAATAGAGTTTTTTTTAGTGATAGAGTTTTATGTTTCTCATGCTGTAAGTTAATAAATATGTGTAAATAAATGAATATACAATTTAAAAGTAAAATTAGTAAATGATATTTTATTGCTGCAGAAATAATCTGACTAGCAAAACATTTGTTTAAACTATTGTCTTCAGTGACCTGGAAGATAGAACATAGGCCTACTAAGTCTGCTGAGCTCTAGCGAAGAGGAGGTAAAATAGAATGTCAGCAGCACATTCTGTTCTATGTTTGTTGCTACTGGCTACATTTAATTAGATGTTACAAGAAAAAGACAAGCACAGGGAATTGGCCTTTTTGCAAACAAAAATAAAGAGAAATTAAAAATCCAGGCTGGGTGCAGTGGCTCACACCTACAATCTTAACACTTTGGAAGGCTTAGGCAGGAGAACTGCTTGAGGCCAAGGATTCAAGATAAGCCTGGGCAACATTGCAAGACCCCATCTCTAAAAAATATTATTTTTAATTAACTGAGTGTGGGGGCATACACCTGTGATCCTAGCTACTGGGAGGCTGAGGTGGGAGGATTGCTGGAGCCCAGGAGTTTGAGGTTGCAGTGAGCTATGATCTCACTATTGCACTCTAGCCCAAGTGACACAGCAAGACCCTGATTCAAAAAAATCCAAGTATGTGAGATTTTGCAAGGTTGAAAAAGCTGGCTTCATCTATGTCCTAAAAACAAGAGATGAACCTGAGAGAGGTTTTGAGCAACAAATGTCCATTACAACCCGACCATGTGGAAAAGATCTAGTAAAAGAATATGTTTCTTGGCCAGGTGTGGTGGCTCATGCCTATAACCCCAGCACTTTGGGAGGCTGAGGCGGGTGCCTCACCTGAGGTCAGGAATTCAAGACCAGCCTGGTCAACATGGTGAAACCCCCACCTCTACTAAATATAGAAAAATTAGCCAGGTGTGGTGGTGGGTGCCTATAATCTCAGCTACTTGGGAGGCTGAGGCAGAAGAATCACTTGAACCTAGGCGATAGAGATTGCAGTGAGCCAAGATCACACCATTGCACTCTAGCCTGGGCAACAAGAGGGAAACTTCTTCTAAAAAAAAAAAAAGAATATGGTCTTCTTACCCAAGCTAGTTAGTTGCCATCAATTAAGGACACAGTGGTCCTTCTTACCCAAGCTAGTTAGTTGCCATCAATTAAGGACACAGTGGTCCTCTCCCCCATGGGGCCAAAGACAGCAATCAGATTTTAAAATTATGTCTAGGAAAGAACTGGGGAGAGGACCACTTTTGTGAAACAGCTCTGCCATGGCTTACTCTATTGATAAGCTTACACAAATCAATAGAGGCAAAGACTTGAACTGCAACTTCTCTGAGCCCTGGCATACACCTTTTCATCCTTATGGGAGGTGTCTAAGGAGCTACTAGAAAGGTATCTCTCACTCGCTTTTCTATCTCTCCAAAGAGGCTGTCATGACATAGTTTCTCATCACCTCCCAGGTTTTGATGATATATGGGGCTTTCTGCCCCACTCCCCTCATGATAGGACTGAAGGCTATGAAAGCACTAGCTGCCATCTAGATTTAGCTTCTTAGCAATGGAGTATCCCACAGGTCATACTGCAATCATCAGACCCAGGGAGATGGCATCTTCACTTATGCTTCTCTGTTGCTATTTATAGAAGTAATAAACCATCTAAATCTAAAAATGTCTCAAGTATGTTCACTGGTGGAATCAGGCCCTACCCTTGACCTTGCTTTGTGTGTGTGAGGTTGAAAACTACCACGTGAAACTGACTGGAAGCAAATAGATCTGAAGATTGCAAACATTTTGAGATAATTACTTTCTGAACCAAACCAGAAACCTGGAGTATTCAGACTTGGATACAGTCCTCAAGTTTTCACAGCACAAGTAGGTGAAAAGTCACATAGCCCCAAGGAGCACGAACTCCTCAATACCCAGATATGGATAGAGAGGGTAATAGAAAATGAAGATCCTCCCAAAGGAGGTACCAGTGATCTTGGACAGCAATGAGCAAAGGAGCTCCTGTCAGAGAACAGATTCCGATCTAATCAGAACCCCTAGTTGAGAGCCTCCTAGTGCCTGCCCAACTTCAAATTTGATACTGACCCATGATGGTTATGGGTCTCCACTTCTCTCTTTTCTAAAAGGGAGTTTTATTGTTGTTATTCTATTTGTGCCTCCCCATTCCCCATTGCGTAGCAGAAGTGTGCTTGGGCAGGGAGGGACAAAGACATGTCTTTTGAGTCCATGTGTTACCAGTGATCCTTGCAGAGACATGGAAACTCTTAGTGTCCCACCCATACCCCCTCACCCTTAGCATTTATGCACATTAGGACACTTCCAGCTGCCAGCATCTGTGTTCCTTGCATGAAGGCATTCTGTAGCACCAGGAATCTGCTCTGCCACCTGCACAGTAGGCCAGAGGGCTAGAGGATTTATGACCCGTGGTGGGAAAAACACTCCAACAATGGCTGACAAGAGTTGGTGCACAAAAACCCTTGTTTGCCTGTCCCATGAATGGGATATGTACTCTGACTCTCAGAGTTTCCCCAGTGGAATTAAGCCCCAGTCTCCACAGTGGCAACTGACTTGTTAACACATTCTTTAGATGTCTTTTCTCCCGGTCTCGCACCTCTACTTTTTTTTTTTCCCCTGAGGTTTGTAGTTTCTTGAATTTGGGGCTTGGTGCTTTCGAGTACAAAAGTTTTTCAATCAATAGTTTCTTCAAATTTTGTTTTTTACTTTTTTTTCTTGAGACTGAATTTCGCTCTTGTTGTCCAGGCTGGAGTGCTGAAAACAGCAAAGCCTCTCCCAGCCTGGATCTCTGAATGACTGAATGGAGCTACGAACGTGAACTCCCCACTCCCACCCCAACAAATCACCACGATTGCTGCCAGATGGGCTTTATGTTAGTAAGAAGTCAACTCTTATTGTGTTAAACCATTAAGGCTTTGGAGCTTTGTTATTATAGCAGCTAGTGCCAATCTAACCAATTCTGAACTTGGAAACAGTTTAAACAAACGTGTTGCTCCCCTGCAAAACATGCCATTATTACTTCAAGATCCCTTGGAAAAGTGTGAAATTGCTCCAGAGACAAATGCCAGAGGCCACATGAGGAAGAGCATGGACTATGGAAGCAGCCTGCCTAGTTTGAATGCCAGCTTGGACATCTACTAGCTACCTGACCTTGGGCAAGTCACTGGTTAACCTCTCTGTGCTTCACTTTCTCTTTGTACAAAAAGGGGATGGCAATAGCCTTGTGGGGTTACTATCAATTAACATTTGGAAAGCACTTACCACGGTGCCCAGTACACAGTTAATAATAAATTTATAAATTCCCAGTTTTCCAAAGACCATCTTTGCCATGAAGTTTTTGAACTGTTTCCCACCATACAAGCATCTAGCCTTCCTTCTGCTTTGCTATTTGTGAGAGCCTGTACCAAAGCACAGAAATGACTTTAGCACTTTGGATGTCCTATCTTTGCAATATGACTTTGTCCCAGTACACATGAAGTTTTCAGAGTTTGATCTAATCTAGGGTCAGGGACACAGTGGCCACTATTGGATTTAAGCTGTGTTAGTTTTAGGTGGATAATTAACCTTAGGGGGAATGATCACCTCTGGACTTTATTTAGTTTTTGTCTACAGGCCTGCCAAGGAGATTGCTCAACTCATGTTTGAGATATTTGTGTGCATTTACTGATCTAGCTGATAATTTTTTGAGCCCAATATTATATTAGACACTATTTCCCAACCTAGGATTAGAATGCTGGACAAGAAAAAAGTGATCTCCATCCTCATAGACCCTATTTCCTTGCAAAGGTATGAATAAGAGAAGGGAGAGTCGGAACATTTAAAGATGAGCCACTCTGCACAAGGCCAAGGGACATCTGCCTTTGCCTGAGCAGTGGGCCACTGCTGGCTTACAGAGAAACTGAGCTGATGGCAGTCTCGGGGCTGGAAAAACAGAAGTGGAGGCAAGATCCCAGTGAGAAGGGAGAAGCAGAGAACTAAGTTTGACAAAGGGCCAGTTTTCTCCTTAACATACTGGGCACATTTTGAAGTTCCATGGAATGGGAGAGAAAAAGATAATATTGGCCAGGCGTGGTGTCTCAAGCCTGTAATCCTAGCACTTTGGGAGGCAGAGGCAGGCAGATCACAAGGTCAGGAGATCAAGACCATCCTGGCCAACATGGTAAAGCCCCCATCTTTAATAAAAATACAAAAATATTAGCCAGGCATGGTGGCAGGAGCCTGTAGTCCTAGCTACTCAGGAGGCTGAGGCTGGAGAATTGCTTGAACCTGGGAGTCGGAGGTTGCAGTGAGCCGAGATCATACCACTGCACTCTAGCCTGACAACAGAGCAAGACTCCATCTCAAAAAAAAAAAAAAAAAAAAAAGATAAAGATAATGCCACACCTTGAAGATGCTTCAATAAATATATCAAGTATCTGAGTTTCCTGTTACAGTTGTAACTAAACTTAATGTCTTACAGGTTTGAAGTTCAGAAGTCTGAAATGGGTCTGACTGGGCTTAAATCAAGATGTCAGCAGGGCTAAGTTCTTTCTGGAGGCTCTGCTTCTGCATTTAAAGAACCCTTGTGATGATATTGGCCACCTGGATAATCAAGCAATACATTTCTAAATACACCATGAGTTGAACAAGAAATCACAATAAAATTGGAATATATTTTGAACTGAATAACCATGAAGTTATGATATATCAAGAAAAGGAAGCTTACGGGGAAATTTATAGCATTCATCACATATACTAGAGAAGAAGAGAGGCTGAAAAATCGATGATCTTAACTGCCTTTAAAAAAACAAAAAAAAGCCGGGC
>NW_016107655.1:1812905-1841780 GCF_001604975.1 Cebus imitator
CGTGCCTGTAATCCCAGCTACTCAGGAGGCTGAGGCAGGAGAATTGCCTGAACCCAGGAGGCGGAGGTTGCGGTGAGCTGAGATCGTGCCATTGCACTCCAGCCTGGGTAACAAGAGCGAAACTCCGTCCCCTGCCAAAAAAAAAAAGCAAGAGAAGCCAGACACGGTGGCTCATATCTGTAATCCCAACACTTTGGGAAGCCAAAGTGGGCAGATCACTTGAGGCCAGGTGTTCAAGACCAGCCTGGACAACACGGTAAAATCCCATCTCACCTAAAACAAATAAACAAAAAACAATTAGCTGGGTGCTATGGCTCATGCTTGTAATCCCAGTGACTCAGGAGGCTGAGGCAGGAGAATATTTTGAACCCGGGAGGCAGAGGTTGCAGAGGGCTGCAATCTGGGCAATAGAGTGAGTCTGAAAAAGAAAGAAAGAGAGAAAGAGAGAGAGAGAGAATGGGAGAGAGAGAGAGAGAGAGAGAGGGAGTCAACAGAGCAGAAATCAATGAAATGATAAATGAATGTCCAATAGAGAAAATCAGCAAAGCCAAGGTTGATTCTCTGAGAAGATTAATGATATAGGTAAAATCCTGGCAATACTAATCAAGGAAAAGTAGTAACATAGTAAACATAAATCACCAATATCAACAATGAAAAGAGAGATCCTCCACATACTAAAAATGTCGAAGGATAAGGTTGTGAATGGTTTTATATCAATAAATTTGAAATTTTGATAAAATGGACACATTTCTTAAAAAAACAAAACTCACCAACATTGAAGCTTGAAGAATCATAGAATCTGGATATTTCTCTAGCTCAATCTGTTATCAAAAACTTTTCCACAAGTAAAATTCTAAACACAGATGGCTTAACTGGTGAAGGCTTCCAAACATTTAAGAAAGAAAGAACGCTATTCTTACACAGTATCTTCCAGAGAATAAGAAAAGAAGTAGCATATTTCAGTTCATTTTATGAGCCGTTATAACCTTGAAACCAAACTTTTATGGACATTAAGAAAACTGCAGAATGATTTCTCTTATCAACACAAATGCAAAAAATTCTAAAAAAAGTAATCAAGATCAGCAATATGTAAAAAATGTTATACATAATAGCCAGGCGGGATTTATTCCAGGAATGTAAGAGTAGTTTAACCTTTTAAAATCAATTAACGGAGCCCAGCGTGATGGTGCACACCTGCAGTTCTAGGCACTTGGGAGGCTGAGGAGGGAGGATCGCTTGAGCTTAGGAGGTGGAGCCTTCAGTGAACTACGATCCCACAACTGTACTCCAGCCTGGGCAATAGAGCAAGACCCTATTAAGCAAGAAGAAAGAGAAAAAGAAAGAAAGAGAGAGAGAAAGAGAGAGAAAAAGAGGCAGGGAGGGAGGGAGGGAAGCAGAAAGGGAGGGAGGAAGGGAAGGAGGGAAGGAGGGAGGAAAACAGAAAAAGGAAAGAAAGAAAGAGAATTAGAGAAGTTCACATTAGCATAAAAAGAAAAGGGAATCATATGATTACCTTAGGTGTAGAAAAAATACTTGACAAAATGCAACATCCATTCATGATTTAAAAAAAAAATTAGGCAACCCAGGAAGGAAGGAAAGATCCTTGATATGGTTAATAATATTTAAAACAAAACAAAACACCAGCAAAATGTTTGCATAACGGAGAAGAATTGAAAACTTTCCCTATCACCACTTCTACTCAATATTGTATTAACAGTTTGGCAGTATCTGTTGAAGCTGAATATATATCTGCTTCATGATATATGGGGAAACCCTGCAGTAATGCATACCTAAGTGCACTAAAAGACATGTAGTAAAATGTAATGTAAGTTCTAGCCAGTGCAGTAAGTCAAAAGAAAAAAGACTCCTAAGGATCTGAAAGGAAAAAGCAAAACCGACATTATTCATATAAGACATAAGGATGTAAATAGAAAAGAAGCAATTCCAACTAAGAAGACAATTCAGCAAGATCATTGGATTCAAGGTCAATATACAAAAAACAATTTTTTTCCCCAGATACCAACAACAGATAGAAAATGAAATTATAATTATATTCACAGCAGCAGTATCCATAAGAGCCCAAACTGAAGACTACAGCCATCAGGAGCAAAGACAAAATGTCCTGCATACAGTGTAGAATACGCAACACCAGGAATGAGTAAAGGGCAGCTATACACAGCATAGGTGAATCTCACACACAGCCTCTCCAGCAAAAGAAGCCAAACAGAATTGTACGCACAGTATGATTCCATCTGTATAAATCTCACAAATCAGCAGAATTAGTCTATGTGTTAGAAGTCAAGATAATGGGTACTTTTATGGGAGGGAGAATGGGAAGTAAGTGAAAGAGGCCGCCCTGGGCTGTGCCAGCTCTGTTAATGTTCTGTTTCTTGATGGGGGTGCTGGTTATGTGGGTGTGTTCATTTAATGATAATTAAGCTGCACATTTATTTAGCACATGTGATATTTTATGTACATTTATTATACTTTAAAAGTTCTTAAAATTTCATTTAAATTCAGATTTTCTCCAGGCAGAAGTCACAGACCTGAGCAGGATGGGGCTGCAGGGGTGAGGAGAGGCAGCCCTCTCTGGGGCTTCACCTGACCTCGGCCTTCCAGAGCAAAGGGCTGCTGAGGACAGTGTCATTTTGGTGGAGTTTCCGAGAGGACACAGGAGTGGTCCATTCTCCCGATGGAAACCCTTTGGGAGAAAGAGTCTGAGAATCCCTGACAATTATGTTCAAAACGTTGTGTATATGTGTGCGCGTGCTTTCCAAGGGGAAGGGCCCACAGTTTCCACCCTATGGACTGCCCCGGAATCCCGAGGATTTTGTGTTTTTGAGATGTTGAGGAACTGCTGGGCTAGATGAGGGTCCGGGGGTCGGAAACCTGTGTACTGGCAACTCACCTGGCACCCCCGGCGGATCTGTCTCTGGGTTGTAAAGTGTAAAGACCAGCGCGCTCCGAAGCTGCTCAGGCTCTGCGGTGCGGCCCCCTCGCCCGAGGTGGGCAGGCGCTGGACAGGGGACTGGAGAGGGGCTGACATCTTGCAGCCCTTCGGTCCCGCGGAGGGCACGGGCTGCTCGCTGGCTGCCCCGGGGGAGGAGTGGGAGGAGTGGCGAGGGCTATCAGCTCTGGCGGGCGAACCTTTCCCAGGAGGCGCTGCTTGCTCCAACGGGGTAAAGCCGGACGAGGCGGGAGAGCGGGGTTGGTGACGCGCGCCGGCCGCGGAGAATGAGGCTGGCCCTCTGCGCCCTGCCGTGCGCTGGAGCCCTGGGTGAGTGGGCGCCGGGAGCGGAGGTGGGCGCCGGCCCTGCAGGGTGCACCGGGGAGGCACTGGGTGCCAGCATCGGGTCGGTCACAGCCGGACCCTGCACAACGACCGGACAAGCGGGCCTCCAGGGCTGCGATGAGCCCCTAAAAGTGCTTTCTCCACGAGGGCGCACCTGACACTTTGGTCCTTGCAGAAACTCCATTGACTAGGGAGAGGGTTGTAGGCTGTGACTAGCTGGCCAAATCCTGTCGGTGGCTTGGTGTCGTATACAGCTGGATGAGCCAAGAACGCTTTTCACATCTTTAAATGGTTGAAGGGGACAGGCCGGGCGCGGTGGCTCAGGCCTGTAATCCCAACACTTTGGGAGGCTGAGGTGGTGTATCATCTCAGGTCAGGAGTTCCAGACCAGCCTGGCCAACGTGGTGAAACCTCGTCTCTACTGAAAATACAAAAATTAGCCGGGTGTGGTGGCGTGTGACTCTAATCCCAGCTACTCGGGAGGCTGAGGCATGAGAATGGCTTGAACCAGGGAGGTGGAGGTTACAGTGAGCTGAGATCACACCACTGCACTCCAGCCTAGGCAACAGAATGAGACTCTGTCAAAAAAGTTGAAGGGGAAATTAAAAAAAACGGCAATATTATGTGACATGAAAATTACATAAAATTCAAATTTCAGTGTCCATAAATAAAATTTTATTAGAATGCAGTCATGCTCACTCAGTTAAATATCATCTATGGCAGCTTTCAGGCTTGTCCAAGTCAAATATCTCTAAGTTTAAAACACTTTATTTGGGAATAAGAATTGAAATTCCGGGCATATACACAGACTGGATGGTCCTCCATTTGTCCAAAGAACAAAGAGAAGATTGGAGGTTCCATAGAAAAGGAGAAATGTTCTTCTAGAAAGTTCATTGGCACAAGTAAAGTTTTGGGGAACTGGCAAGTCCTGATTGTTGAGGGACTGTAACAGGTAAAATGAGGTTTCAGTAGCTGCTAACTAAAACTGGTCTTAGGTTACAATAGGCAGTTTCAGCAGCCAGGCTTGCTGAGAATTTCACATGTGGAGCAATGTTATGTGTCCCCAGTGCTTTTTCCCCATGACTTCTCACTCTGTTTTAGTTGGTTATGACAAAAATGACCCAATTCTGCATGATCAACTTTCACAGGCTTCAAGGTCAGGGTTGAGTAGTTGTGACAGAGACTGTGTGTCTTATTTACTCTTTAGCTCGTAACAGAATAAGTTCATGACCCCTGGCCTAGAGGTTACTGATCCTCTTTACAGTTGAAGGAAATGGGGTTAGAGGAGAGAAGGGATTTCTTCCCCCTGGGCTTAAGGGTTATTATGAAGCGTGGGGAAGGAGCAGGTGGGACACGTGTCAGGTGTGCCTAACATCTAACCCAGAGGGGTCTTTCTTGCCCCAAACTGGATAGTGCTTCTAGTACTTTTACCATACAACAGAAAGGTAGAGAGATATAGGGAAAAAGCAATCACTGTAGAATGAGATCCACCTGTCACTCACTGCTGTGTGACTCTGAGCCGTCCCTTGACATCTCTGAGCTGGTTTCATTCACTAGTAATTGCCTTTTCACAACAAACACACAAGTACTGTGAAAATGAGATACTGTGTCTAGTGGCAGGCAGAGCTCTAGGCACAGGTGAGTTACACTGGTAAAAATCCTGGGGGTCCCTTCCTGTTTTGCGAGGGTGGGCTCCTCCAGGGCTCTTGGCTGGGTCATTTGAGGAAGGCAGTGATTGGAAGTCAATCAACTAATGCATGTGAAGAGCGCTCCCTGGCTCAGCAACTGTTGGTTCTGTCCAGCCCTGGTTCTGCCATGTCTGAGGCTGCTGTAAATAATTTCTGGGGTAGGATGTCTTATGTGGAGTGAGGGGTAACATCGGCAAGGGCAGAGCAAGAAGATGGACGGAAGGGAAGTACTGTGGTGGCCCCTCCCTGGCTCAGCACGGCCACGTGGGCCCACACAGAGAGCTCTGCTGGGGCTAGGGAAGGCTAGAAGGTAGAGCACAGATGTGGCTCAATGGCAGTCGCAAGGAAACCCAGAGTGCAGCCCGTCCGGGATTGTTTCCAAATTCTGCTGGAACAGTGCTGCCTGTTCTTCCTCTGTCTCTTGTCCTGGCAATGTCAGGCTCTGATCAAAAGTTCATTTTCCCAATTCACCCTGTGTTTACAAACCAGAGACAAGAGCTGCCCATTTCGGCCTCCGCTCTCACCTTCCCTCCCTCCTGGCTGCTGGACCAGGCCGGAGACTGGGATATGCTTTCTTCAAAGCTCAGCGTTCTAGTCATACAAGAGCTATTCTGGTGGCAAATGACAGAAAACGCAACCAAAGTAGCTTAAATAGAAAAGACCAAAGGGAAGGGGACAGTTAGTGGCGTGCCCTGAAAGAGCCAGTAGCCAAGGGCTCAGACAGTCTGTATCTCCACCTTGGCCTTCACCTCCTTTCTCAGCTTTTTGCCCTTCTTCAGAACTTTCTCTTTTCAGCAAGCATACACAACTTTCCTGTTTCAGGAACAGTCTGAAATATTCATAGTGGGCTCTGAATACTCCTACTTCAAATTGTCACATGGCCAGTGCTTTCAGTGAGTGATCTAGTCTAGGTTACTTGACTCTGTCTACCCTTAGCTTGCTTACACATACTTTCTCTTTCTTTTAAAAATCTTTTTTTTTCTTTTTATTGAGACAGGGTCTCTGTCACCCAGGCTGGAGTGCAGTGGTGTGAGCATAGCTCATTGCAACCTCAAACTCTTAGGCTAAAGTGATCCTCCCATCTCACCCTCCTGAGTAGCTGCAACTACAGGTGTGCATCACCATGCCCAGCTAATTTTTTTAAATTTTCTTTTTTTTATTGTTATTATACTTTAAGTTCTGGGGTACATGTGCAGAACGTGCAGGTTTGTTACATAGTTATACACATGCCATGGTGGTTTGCTGCACCCATCAACCCATCATTTATCTTAGGTATTTCTCCTAATGCTATCTGTCCCTTAGCCCCTCAACCCCCAACAGGCCCCAGTGTGTGATGTTCCCCTCCCTGTGTTGATGTGTTCTCATTGTTCAACTCACACTTATGAGTGAGAATATGTGGTGTTTGGTTTTCTGTTCCTGTGTTAGTTTGCTAAGAATGATGGTTTCCAGGTTCATCCGTGTCCCTGCAAAGGACATTAACTCATCCTTCCTTACGGCTGCATAGTATTCTGTGGTGTATATGTGCCACATTTCCTTTATCCAGTCTATCACTGATGGGCATTTGGGTTGGCTCTAAGTCTTTGCTATTGTGAATAGTGCTGCAATAATCATACATGTGCATGTGTCTTTATAATAGAATGATTTATAATCCTTTGGGTATATACCCAGTAATGGGATTGCTGGGTCAAATGGTATTTCTGGTTCTAAATCCTTGAGGAATTGCTATACTGTCTTCCACAATGGTTGAACTAATTTACACTCCCACCAACAGTGTAAAAGCATTCCTATTTCTCCACATTTTCTCCAGCATCTATTGTTCCCTGTATTTTTAATGATCACCATTCTAACTGGCATGAGATGGTATCTCATTGTGGTTTTGATTTACATTTCTGTATTAAACAGTGATGATGAGCTTTTTTTCATGTTTGTTGGCCACATAAATGTCTTTTGAGAAGTGTCTGTTCATATCCTTCACCCGCTTTTTGATGGGATTGTTTGTTTTGTTCTTGTAAATTTGTTTAAGTTCCTTGTAGATTCTGGATATTAGTCCTTTGTCAGCTGGGTAGATTGCAAAAATTTTCTCCCTTTCTGTAGGTTGCCTGTTCACTCTGATGACAGCTTCTTTTGGCCCAGCTAATTTTTAATTTTTAAAAAGTTTTTGTAGAGATGGAGTCTCACCATCTTGCCAGGCTATAGTCTTGAACTCCTGGGCTCAAGTGATTCTTCTGCTTCAGCCTCCCAAAATTTTGGGATTACAGGTGTTAACCACTGCCCCTGGCCTTTAAAATCATCTTTATTGAAGTATGATTTACCTATAATATAATACCATGCACTCAGTTAAAGTATACATACAGTCCAGTGAATCTTGGCAAATATAATGATTCACGTAGTTATCACCAAGATAAATGACATTTTCATCACCCTCAAGATACCCCATTTCCTCCTCCCAGTCATTCCTACTTTCTGCCACTATAGATCAGTTTTGTCTTTTCTAGGATTTCACATAAGTGGAATCACAGAGTATATTGTGCTTTGTTTGGCTTTTTTTTTTAACTCAGCATAATTGTTTTGAGAGTCATTCATGTTCTTGTGTGTGTCATGGTTCATTCCTTTTTATTATTGAGTAGTACTCTCATGAATGGCTTTACCACAGCTTATTTACCCATTCACTTGTTGATCGACATTTAGATTGTCTCCCACTTGGGGCTATTATGAATAAAGCTGCAATAAACATTAGTGGACAAGTCTTTGGGGAAATTCTAAATATCTAGAATTACTGGGGCATACTGGTAAGTGTATGTTCAATTTAACTTTGAATAGTTGTGCCATTTTACGTTCCCAGCAGCGGCATATAAGAGCTTCAGCTGCCCCATGTCCTGCTGGTTCTCGGTGGTGTCAGTCTTCAGAGTTAGCCATTCTAACAGATATGCGTTCTAATAGGTATGTAGTGAAACTGATCTCCATGTGGTTTTAATTTGCATTTCTCTGGGGACTCAAGATGTGAAGATCTTTTCATGTTCTTATTGGCCATTCCTATATCCATATATAGTCTTTTATGACGCTTCTATTTGAACTTTTTCTCCATTTTTTTTTCAAGTGATGGGAGGCTTCCTGGCTTTTACTCACACTCTTCCCCTACCTTCTTTCCTTCTTTCCTTCCTTCCTTCCTTCTTCCTTTCTTCCTTTTCTTTTGTTCTTTCATTCTTCCTTTTTTGGAGATATGTTCTCACTCTGTTGCCCAGACTGGAGTGCAGTGGTGCAATCATGGCTCACTGCAGTCTCAGACCTGGGCTCAAGAGATTCTCCCACCTCAGCCTCCTGAGTAACTAGAACTATAGGCACATGCCACCATACATAGCTAATTTTTTATTTTTTGTAGAGACCCATGTTGGTCTCAACATAGTGAGACCAATCCTCCCGCCTCAACCTTCCAAGGAGCTGGGCTGTAAGCAGACAATACCACATCCAGCTACTCTCCACTTTTTTTTTTTAATATAAGTACAGTGGTGGCTGAAAATCCAGACTTCTAAAAAAGGCCGTATCTTGATATTCCACACAAAGGTGCCTGGCCTGCATAATTCCACTCCTTTGCTTGTGCTTCTTACCCTTTGTTGCTACTACTGAAGAAATTTTCAAGTAAATTTGTCCCTTTTCATCACCAGCATGGGATTCTGTGTAAGGTAATTTGGCATCTTCTGTTCTTTTTCTTTAATATTTCTTACCTATAGACAGTTAAAAGGCTGTATAGGTTTTGGAGTCAAACAGACCTGGATGGTTCAAATATTAAGTTCAACCCCAGTTGTTTCATTCCCTGACAGTTTTTAAAAAATCTTTTCTCTAAAACAGGGTACAATAACAACTGTGAAAATTAGAGGAAAGAAACATGCTTGGCACACTGCCTGAGATAGTACAACTAAGGATATTAATAAAGGAAAAATGTTCATCCCTTTTAATAAAGAAATGCAAATAAAACCATTCTAAAAGTAACAGTTTATATCTAGTAATGTAATGGCATTTCTAAACCGATCACACTTCTCACTGGTAGGTTTGCAGTGAAATTGGTATGCATTGCTATTGGCATTATAAATCATACATTTCTATATCATTTCTGGAAACCAATTTTGAATTATTCAGTAAGGGTCATAAAGATGTGCATAAATTTTCATCTGTTTTTGCTAATGTGTGTGTGTTTATGGAAAGAAAGGTATCTTAGAGGAAATTGACCTTCCACAGTTGTGGGTGCTAGTAATCTCTATAAGACTGCTGTCTTTTTGCATCTGTTATTGGTGTTTGCAGAGGAGTCAGTCAGGAAAGAGCGATGTATGTAAAGATGTATGTAAAGATGCATGTAAAGTGTGCAAGAACTACCTAGAGGCCAAAGTCATGAGCTGGAGCCCACAAGATGGACTAAAAGCCATGCCAATTATTTTTGCTTCTCATCTGGATGGTGTTCACAAGGCCCAGTGGCCTTTTACCTGTATACTAAACCTCTCTCCTTTTTTTAAGGTAACTCATCTATTAAATGCGTGGGCCTTGCCAGCCACCTCCGGCAGGCTGCACTGGCTGGCCCCTGCACACCCACTTCCTCGGCCAGTCCTGGGAGGTGTGTGCAGATGCACGGGCTCTCAGTGAGGGCTGCTCTCTCACACATGTGTGACCTGGAGGCCGCGGCCAGCTCATGCCCTGGCGTCCATGTCTCTGTGTGGAGCAGCAGCGGCCAAGTTCTTCTCCAGCAGCTGTGTCTCCTGTGCGGACATGAAGAAGTTCCCAGCCTGTGTCAACTGTGTGCAGGGAAAGGGAGAGACGAGTGTTCCTGTCCTCCCATGAACTGTACTGCGGCTACACAGGAGCCTTCAAGTGAGTGAGAGCCCACTGCTGCTCCTCAGCCTGACACTGGGGAAACAAAAGCACAGAGAGTGGACAAGGCCAACCCCGGGCCACACAGAGCAACAGTGTGGAACCTGGGGTCCCAGGTGCCTCCCATGGCCAACCCTTGCTCCTAACCATCCACAGAGCACTCTTCTGTGTGGGAGCCCCTAGCCGCCCCAGAGCTTGGGGTCTGCCCATGTTCCCCTCCTGGACGAGGGAATGCTGGGAAGACAGACTCGTGTCTGGGACTCTGAGATCTACTGACACAGGTCTGGGTTTTCGAAAGGGCCAAAGGCCAAGACCTACCGGCACACATCTTTCTGCTGAGCTGCTTCTCATGCATGCCTCGCCCCATCTCCCTCTCAGCCCCTGGCAGGCACCTCTGCATACTCCATGCTCCATAAGAGAAATGGCTACTACTCCAAGGCTTTCCAAAGTTATTAGCCCCATACAAAGCCTTAAAGCCTTTAGTTTTTATTTATTTATTTATTTTAATACCTGTTGCTTTTGGCTGCTTTCTAAGAGGAAAATGAGGGTCCTTCTTTCCCATGCTGCCTCCTCAGAGTTGGCTGGGTTTGTGACTTCCAGAGCTCCTGGCTGCTCCTGGCCTAGGCTTAGCTGTGGGGTTCAAAGGCCCCTCAGACAAAGCCATCGCCTCTGTGAGACAGATTGATACTCCCAGCAAAGCCCTGTGAGCCAGCGGCCCCGGCCAACCCTCAGAGGGGCTGCATGGGGAAGAAGCGAGGCCTGTGCCTGACTGTGGCTCTCCTGTCTGTCAGGTGTCTGAAGGATGGCGTGGGGCATGCGTGTCGTGAGGCACATAACAGTGTGTGGTAAGTGCTAAAGAACCTCGTGGACCCCACCCTAGCCAGAGGAGCTGGTTATTTATTTATTTATTTAATTTTTGAGATGGAGTCTCTCTGTAGCCCAGGGTAGAGTGCAGTGCCGTGATCTAGGCTTACTGCAACCTCCGCCTCCTGGGTCCCGGTTTAAGCAATTCTCCTACCTTAGCCTCCTAAGTGGCTGGGATTACAGCACGAGCCACCATACCCAGCTAATTTTTGTATTTTTAGTAGAGACGGGGTTTCACCTTGTTGGCCAGTCTGGTCTTGAACTCCTGACCTCGTGATCCGCCCACTTCGGCCTCCCAAAGTGCTGGGATTACAGGCGTGAGCCACTGTGCCCGGCCGAGGAACTGGTTCTTACCCAAAAATTGCCTTATATAGAGAGATAGGTGAAGCTCATTAATGCCACAGGAGAGTTTCTATGTAAGCACAGAAACAGAAATTCTGTTACAGTAATTCCCCCTTATCGACAGTATCATTTAACATAGTTGGACCTGTGGCCAGCCAAGGTGCAAAATATTACATTACTACTCTTGCACCTTGGGGCCATTACTAAGTAAAATAGGGGTTACTGGAACACAGAAGCCCTGTCCTACCACAGTGGTGGATCTGATCACTGAGAAGGCTACTAAGTAACTAATGGGCGGGTAATGTGGGCAGCATGGATACAGCGTTGACAAAGGCAAGATTCACATCCGGGGAGGGACAGAGCAGGACAGTGAGAGATTCTATCACACTATCAGAACAGCAGGCAATGTCATACTTGTGAATTGCTATTCCTGGCACTTTCCATTTATGTCGCAGTGCCTTCACAAGAAGGGTGAGTATGGTATAAGAAGATATTTTGAGAGAGAGAGAGGCCACCTTCACTTAACTTCTATTACAGCATATGTTATAATTGCTCTATTTTGGCTGGGCACAGTGACTCGCGCCTGTAATTCTCAGCACAGAATTATTAAAAATTGTTTTATTAGATGGTAAGTATTGTTTAAATGTTCATAAAATGTGTTTAGTAGACTTACAGATTAAGCAAACTGAGCACTAAAGAAAGAACAGACATAGCAGTCCCACCTTATTCGAGGGGGATATGTTCTAAGACCTACAATGGATGCTAGAAATCATGGATAGTGCCAAACCCTAATATACCATTTTTTTTCCTATACATACATACTTATGATAAAGTCTGGTTTATAAATTAGGTACAGTAAGAGATTAACAACAATAATTAATAATAAAAAAAAGAACCATTTTTTTTTGAGACAGGATCTTGCTCTGTTGCCCAGGCTGGAGTGCAGGGGCGTGATCATAGCTCACTGCAACCTCCACCTCCAGGGTTCAAGCGATTCTCCTGCCTCCTGCCTCAGCCTCCTCAGTAGCTGGGACTACAGGCACACACCACCATGCCCGGCTAATATTTTTGTATTTTTAGTAGAGACGGAGTTTCACCGTGTTGGCCAATATAGTCTCAACCTCTTGACCTCATGATCTGTCTGCCTTGGCCTCCGAAAGTACTGGTATTACAAGCATGAGCCACTGCGCCCAGCCAGGTCCTTACTTTTTACATGGGTCCCAGTTCCTTACAACCTAATGTCTTTCCCTAACATGAAATTGACTTCAGTGTCCTTTGTTCCCATGTTCAATTATTCACAATTCACTGTCTCCTCATTATTACACATTGACCTGCTTTGTTAGCATTTTGGCAATTGATGCATGTCTTATTATCCACAATTTTAATTAGTGGGGTGACCTATGGGTCTCATCAAGTTGTTCCAAATAATAATTATGTCCTTAGGATGCTCAAGTTACCAAACTTAATGATAGTGGCAGCATCTTCCATCTCCCCCTGGAGTATCTGAAAACATCCTCACTTTATGGAAACCAGATTGTGCCAGGCCATCTTGATTAACCTTTGCCCAAAGTTACTTGTGTACTATTTTGCAAGATTCCCTTCTTTCCTGGTAGTAGAATGTCATGAGACTATGACAATGAGTGGGGGTGGAGAACCCCGGGCTGCTGCTGTCACCCTGGGCCCTCGAGTGGCCAAGGTGGAAAAGTGATTTATTTCTGAAGTCATTAGGTCATATTGATTCTCTAAATTTAATTCTAACATTACTAAATCATTTTGAAACTTTTCTTTTAATGTAAAGATTTAAAATATATTTTCTAGAGAAAATACTGAATTAAAATTGTAACCACTCACAGGAGCCCTGAGTACACTCCTCTTTCGGTTTGAGATTTTATCAACCTCAAAGGCCATCTGAGGCAGAAGAATAGGGAATTAGGGTAATCAAGGGTTAAGTCAGAAGCAACAGAGCAGCAGGTGCAGTCCGTTAGTTCTAGGCAAGATTAGGCAGCATATAGGCCACATCCTCTCTCTCAGAAGTCTCCCCTTCAGCCTCTGATTGGCCATGGGCCATCCTTCATAGGGTGTAACCAATTAGAGGCCTCTAAAGAGCACCTGGGCGTTGCCAAATGCTTTTGGTTTAATAAAAACCCTAAAGAACACTGTAATCAGGGCTCTTGAGCTGCTTACTGGACCCTGCTGCCACTCCGTGCAGTGTACTTTCTCTTCAATCAATCTGCACTTTCATTGCCTCATTCGCGCATTTTGTTCAATTCTTTGTTCAATGTGCTGAGAACCTGGACTACTCACAGTCCAGACTTTCCATTTGGTAAAACATCTGTATTCGTTTTCTTGGACTGCTGTAGCAAAATACCATGAACTGGGTAGCTTAAGCAACAGAAATATATTGTCTGATACCTCTGGAGGCTAGGATGCCAAGATCATGTGTTGGCAGGGTTGGGTTCTCCTGAGAGCTGTGAGGGAGAATCTGTTCCAGGCCGCTGCCCTTGCTTCCGGTGGTTTGCTGGTTATCTTTGGTGTTGCCTGACTCACAGACACATCACTCCAATCTCTGCTTTCATATTCACATGGCCTTCTCCCTATGTGCATGTCTTCTGAGTTCAAACTTCCCCTTTTCATAAGAACACCAGTCGTATTGGATTAGGGGTCCACCCTATCCCAGTGTGACCACATCCTAACTAATTACATTTGCAAGGACCCTATTTCCATATAAGGTCAAATTCTGAGGCAATGTGGATTAGGACTTCAATATATGAATGTATTGAACCCACAACAGTTTCTAATACCTAGACAGTGGAATCAAAGAGCCTGTTTTCCTCATAGGGTCTTTCTGGTTCATCTTTGTACCTGCAGAGTGCCCTGACTAGGCTCCTAGACCTCCTTCCAGCTCTCTGCCCTCCCAGCTTTCCCCGGCAGTCTCTGCCTCAAAGGGAATGTGGCCCCTTTAGTGGGGGACCTGGGCTGTCCTGGCATGGTAATGTGTCAGCCCCAGATGAGTTACCTTAAGTCTCTGAGTCTCAGTTTCCTCATCTGTAGAATGAGATAATCATATTACTGGCCTCTCCCAGTTGTTGTGAGGATTAAATGCAACACAGCCCGAAAGCCTTCAGCAAGTCTTTGATGAGCTATGACTGCCCAGTACACATTTGCTGTCACCATTCCTATTAGCGGAGACAAAGAGAAGTGGGGCAGTTGGAGGGCCCTGGGCCAGGCACACCTCCCAGCCCTGTGTCTACCTGCAGTGAGACTGTGAACCAGCTGTTTCACTCCTGAGGCCTCTAGTCCTTACCTGTATAAAATGTGTTTGGAAAAAATTCTCTCTCAGTCCTCTTCAGGTCACATATTACATGGTTCTGTGAGGGTCAGGGATCATCCTAACCATGGACCATGGGCCTCCTGTAGTTGGCTCACCTGGGCTTTCCCTCCCCAGAGAACTTGGCAAACAAGGCTGACAGGAATGAGTATGAGCTGCTTTGCCTGGACAACACCCGGAAGCCCGCAGATGAATACAAGGACTGCCACTTGGCCCGGGTCCCTTCTCACACCATCGTGCCCCAAAGTGTGGGCGGCAAGGAGGACTTGATCTGGGAGCTTCTCAACCAGCCCCAGGTATCCCCACCCGCCATCCTCCCCTCAGGCTTAGTGCTCCCCGCTTGGATTTAGAGGGAGGTTAACTTCCTCGCTTTCCTGCCACTCTGAACGTCCTGATGTGTTCAGGATGCAGTGAGCCCTACCACATGTGGTCCTCTTCACTGACAAACCGCTCAGTCTGTATGCATTATAGACAGCAGAGGCATAAAACCTTGCCTGGCACCACCAACCTGGTGGACTAAAGACTCTCCGCAGAAGTTCCTTTTGTTCCACTTAATTATTTTTCATTCTAAACAGGTTCTCGGGATGAGCTCACATGCCCTCTTCCTCTACAAAGTGCTCCCCTGTCATCCCACAGCAGATGATCCTGCCCTCCTGACACCTCTGCCAGTGCTCTCTCCTTAGCACTGGGGGATTCAGACACAAACTAGGCAAAGACTTGTCTTGAGTCGTTCACGGATATGGATTCTCACCCGGTGGAATTGCAACACCTCAGGGACATGGATGGTGTCCTTTGTGGAGGACAAAGGGACTGATTCACAGAGTGTATCTGGGAGTAATTGTGTGTACCCTAAGGAGGCAGGGGGTAGGGGTTGTCAGGGAGGGCAGCAGGTGACATTTCATGTAGAGTCACTGCAAAAGCAAACGCCAGCCAGCCATTTGAAAGAGCACGTGGGTAGGTGCTGCTGTGAGCTATGTCAGGAATGGCTTTGGGCCAGTCAACCAGAATCCTAGGCAAAGAGCCCTTTGGTTTTTGGAGGCCAGAAAGGGGAAGGGACTGTTTGGTGTCCCACAGCTGCTCCTTCAGTGGCAGGCTTGGCATAGGGAGAAGAGGAGCTCGGGAAGTCTGACTGCAGCCCACAGTGTCGGACTACCAGCCTCTGCAGGATGGAGACCACCACAGGCACTTAGGGTGATCAGGTGACCTGAGCGGAAGGCAGCCTTCATTGAATGCCCCATGGGAACACAGAGCAGCAGCCCGCAGTGGAGAGGGGTGGACCCGAGGGGTGGCCCTGGCAGTTTTCCTGAGGCCACACCAGGCAGACAAGCTAGAATTTAAGTAGAGCTTTCCCTCACCATGCCCCAGGGATGTGGGGGACCTCAGCCACTGCCTTCACCCTCAGCCACTCATGTCTTGCTGTTTCCTTTGTCTGTTTTGGGGTTTGTTTTACCTTTACCTCTATGCCATCCTCACTCCTTCGCCATCTCTTTTGTCCTTTCAACAGGAACATTTTGGAAAAGAGAAGTCACCTGAATTTCAACTCTTTGGCTCTCCTCACGGGACAGATCTGTTTACTGATGCTGCCCACGGGTTTTTAAAGGCCCCACCTAAGATGGATGCCAAGCTGTACCTGGGATATGTGTATTTTTCTGCTACTCAGCATCTAAAAAGAGGTATGCAAGGTCCCTGGAGGTACCTGGCCAGCCTGGGCAGCAGGGCGGGCCAGGGCCATTGTGGGAGGCTTTTCTGGTGCCTGCAAGCCTCACCCAATCTTTATTGGCCTGCAGAGCCCAAGGGAGCTACTAACTGCATTGGGTTCATGAGGAGGTTTTCTGCTGAGCTGGAAAAAAGACCTGACGTATGTGATTAGAAACGGGTTTTAAAGACAACTTGAAGTCATGATGGTTCTGGCTCCTTTTTACTAGCTGGGGTCATCCCACCCAAGGTGAGTCTATTTGATATGGAGCATAAAAATAGTCCATCCTAAACTGAAGTGGGAACGTAGCCGCTACCACCACCCAAAGGTTTCTGGTCTGGCCATCCATTGGATCTCTAAGCTTCCTTCCTTCCCTCCCTCCCTCCTTCCCTCCCTCCCTCCTTCCCTTCCTTCCACTAGCTTTACCCTCCATTTAGTCAACCAGTCGGTATTAGCATCTACATAAGGGCAGCTGCTGTGTTAGATGTGGGCATATGGAGGTGAGCAGAGACACTGGGTGAGGGGAGAGCAAGCCGGCCCACCCAGAACAGAACTCGTGACTGCCAACTGGGGCATACTTCCTGGATGGGGAGCCCAGTCTTGCAAGAGAAAACCCCAGAAGGCCCTGAGCTGTGCTAGTACTCAGAGTGGCCTCCCTGGGGAGGTGATGCCTGAGGAGCTGAGGTCAGGAGCAGGGGGAAGCTCTGTATTCATTGCTTTTTCTGAGAACTGAGTTCCCCATTTCTCCCGGAGGGTGACAGGCAGGAATGAGCAGTGTCGTGGGAATGAGACACGTCAGCGCTGCTGCTGCCACTGAGGGCCTCGTTGGACAGCTACTCTGCAGCCAGGGGCACTAAGCTCCCAGACCCACCTGGGGCTTCCTTTGGATCCCTGGCTCTTCTCCACCTGGCCTAAGTCCGGAAGATACCCAGAGAGTGCAGTGGTGCAGTGGGCCACCATGAGAGGGCCACGTGTGATGGGTGGAATGCTGTGAGTGGTGGTGACTTGGCATGGCCCATGGAGGAGACCCTGGAGGACCACATCACTGCCATCATGGTAGGAGGGCTCTGCTTTGAAGGCTGGGCTCAGACACTCAGATACACAGCACTTCTGCCAAATGTGGCATTGAAGATCTCCTTCCCAAACACCTCTTCCTCAGCCTCCAGGATAAGGACGCCTATTGTGTGCTGTCCCCCACCCACTCTGTGGGCTTCTCCAGCTCTGAGCAGTACAGAAACACAGAGCCAGCCCAAGTGCTGGACTCCTCGGGGGGCTCAGCTCTGGAGTCCAGGGAGCTCAGGGGAGTGTCTTGCCTAGGAGCCACAGGAAGTAGGGTGACATTCCAGGCGATGGTCAGGGCTACTGTGAATTGTGAAAGCAGATCAACCTTTTCAATCCTTTAATTGTAAGTCTATTTTTTTTCTGATTATAAAATATTAAAATAAATAAATAAAAATAGGGCTGCAGTAAGCCATGGTCACACCATTGCACTCCAGCCTGGGTGACAGAGCAAGACCCTGTCTCTAAAAAAAATCAATAACTACAAATAAAATCATTCACAACTTCATCACTCAGAGATCATCATCACCTAATCTCTAGTGATGAAATTGTTGTCATTAACTTTATGAACAGAACTATTTTTATAATTAGGAAAACATAAATTTATAAATAAAGGAATGAAAATCTGACAAACTTAGAAGGCTATGCAACCGTTTTGTTTAACTTGAGAAGACCCTCATTTTGGTAAACTTTCCTAGCACCAATTTATAAGATTAAGATCTGGATAGTTGGCCAGGCACAGTGGCTCACACCTGTAATTCCAGCACTTTGGGAGGCCAAGGTGGGTGGATCACAAGGCCAGGGGTTTGAGACCAGCCTGGTCAACATGGTGAAACTTGTCTCTGCTAAAAATATAAAAATAAGCTGGGTGTGGTGGTGCACGCCTGTAATCCCAGCTGCTTAGGAGGCTGAGGCAGGAGAATCGCTGGAACCTGGGAGGCAGAGGTTGCAGTGAGTTGAGATCACACCATTGTACTCCAGCCTGGGTGACAGAGTGAGACTCCGTCTCAAAAAAACAAAAAAAGATCTTGATAGTTATATAGTTTCCTAAATGTGTCAATTGTAAGGATTAAATAAATCTGAGTACTTAAAACATTGCCTGGCATGTAGTAAGCAGTGTTAGCTATTATTATTATTAAAAATCCTGAGGACAGTTGGTACATTTTCTTAAATAATGAAACACTCATTTAAATAATGGCTATGTAATATTCCACCAAGGATGCTTGCCTCCATTTGTTTAACCAATTTCTCAGTGTGCATATTTGAGTTATTTGCAAATTCTTTGCTATTATAGACAATGTGGGATTGAAAAAATCTTTGTATCTATAAATGCCTGTATTTCTGAGTATATCTTTAATATTAATGATAACTAATTCTGGAATTTCTGTGTGCCAAGCGCGTTTATGAGCTCTTAACCTGTACTACTCATTTAATCTTCATAATAAACCTATGGGGTATAATTTTTACCCAACTTATGGATGAAAAAATGTATATAGCATAGTATTGAGGGATGTGTGCTTTGGGATAGACAGATCTTGGAGGCCATCTGGAAAAGTGGTTATAAGGAATTAAATTGCCTAGGTTTAAGTCTTAGTGGCCATCGATTGGATACAGTTTTTTTTTTTTTTTTTTAGATGGAATCTCATTCTGTCGCCCAGGCTGGAGTACAATGGCGCGGTCTCGGCTCATTACAACCTCCACATCCTGGGTTCAAATGATTCTCCTGCCTCAGCCTCCCAAGTAGCTGGAATTGCAGGTGCTCCCAGGTCCTTCTGCACCCTGGGCTTTGGATCCCTGGATCTTCTCCACCCGGCCTAGGTGCAGAAGACTCCCAGAGGTTGCACTGGTGTTCAGTGGGCCACCATGGCAGGGCCAAATGTGAGGAGTGGTGTGCTGTGAGTGGTGGTGCCTTGGCCACCACAGCCAGCTAATTTTTGTATTTTTAGTAGAGACGGGGTTTCACCATGTTGCCAAGGCTGGTCTCAAACTCCTGACCTCATGATCCACCCACCTCGGCCTCCCAAAGTGCTGTCGATCAGATATACTTAACCTGTCTGCTTTCATTTATAAAAGAAGGGAAATTCTAGTACCTAGCTTATTGAAGTTTGTGAGGAATACATGAGGTAATCACTGTGAAGTGTTTAGAAAGGAGCCTGGCACATAGTAAGGCTTAGTAAGTTTTTGCTGCTGTAGTTACTGTTTTTAGATTTCTAGAAGGGTAGTGAACAGGTCAAAAGCAAAAAGTGCCAGGCACTGTGGCTCACTCCTGTAATCCCAGCACTTTGGGAGGCAGAGGTGGGTGGATCACAAGGTCAGAAGTTTGAGACCAGCCTGACCAACAGGGTGAAACCCTGTCTCTACTAAAAATACAAAAATTAGCTGGCATGGTGGTGCATGCCTGTCAGCTACTCAGGAGGCTGAGGCAGGAGAATTGCTTGAACCCAGGAGGCAGAGGTTGCAGTGAGTCAAGATCGCACCACTGCACTCCACCCTGGGCGACAGAGCAAGACTCTGTCTCAAAAAAAGGCAAACAGCATGTATGTGTAGTGTATGTTTTTATCTTGGTGGCCTTAATCTGTAAGGATATATTTTTTGCTCTATTAGAAAAATTAATTGATTAAAATAACAAGTTAATTATGGGTGAGTTATTTAGATAAATGAATTATTTATTGAAAATCTTATTAGCACTGAGTACAGTGCTAATGGGATTATGGGAATAGATTTGAACTCCATCATCTGGAAGAAACGTGTCCCATAGAAACGGATTAAATGCATTCCCTGAGTGACTATGGTCCCAAAGAAGAGGTGGTGAGGTCATGTCCAGGACTCAGCACAGGTCTCATGAGAGGACACAGAGATGCCCAGGGGGCATATCCAATGATGCCTTGCTTAGTTGGTGCCTCTCATTTTATTATTTACTATTGAGATCAAGAAGCTCCTGACTTTGGATGGAGTAAGGTCAGAGTTTAATGCCATGTACCTTGATTGTTTTTCTTTTTCTTTTCAGAGCAGTTTAGGTCAAAGTGTGTGAATTAACTCACCATGGAAGGTGAGTTAGGATCAGTAACACTGGCTCAACGGTAAAGGCCCATTGTGGAAAAGAGGAAAGCCTTAAACACAAATAAAAATGACTAGAGATGGGAAAAAATCTACAGCTAATTGTTAAGCTGCAAACCTCTCCTGGGGCTATAATATACTCTTCGCAGGGTACTTTATAGTTGGCAAAGGACTCCTGTTTGCACTATTCCTGTTCACTCTTCTCAGCAACCCTGGAGTATGTGGGCATTGTTGTCCCATGTTATGGAGCTGGAGTATGAAGCTCAGGGACTGTGTGACTGGCCCAGGGCCACACAGCCAGGAGGCGGCTGCGCCTGGGTTTGAGAAGAGGCGGAGTGACTGGAAACCCCGGGCCCTTCCCGACACCACACGGCACCTGGGCACACGCCGCATGGCCATCTCTGCATGAAGGTCCACAGCCGGGGCCCATTCCTGGTATTTCTGGGGCCGAGTGGAGACCTCACGAGGGAAGGAGATTCGTAGATGCTGCTAATGAAGATGAGGAGGAAAATCAAACCCACCGTTCAGCTTTTAGCAAGCTGGAGTTTGATAGCAGGGGAGCTGATCAGTCTTTACAGCAGGAGACCACCACTAGGGGCAAGTTCCTCCATTCTTTGTCTCCAGATAAGCAGAGAGGGTCTGTCTCTAGAACCTAATCCCGGAAAATGGATAAAGCAGTGGTTCTCAGGCGTGATCTCTGGACCAACAGCATCGGCATCTCCTGGGAGTTTGTTGGGAATGAAAATTCTGGGGCTCCATCCTAGACCTTCTGAGTCACAAGCTCTGAAGCTGAGGCTAGCAATCTGTGTTTTGACAAATTTAATGCACATTATGGTTTGAAAACTGCTGTGATAGAGAATCCTGAGGTGAAATCCAAGTACATACTTCGGTTTAGAGTTTCTTCTGAAACAGGAGAAGAGCTGGGGAAGGTGAGGGGTTTGGAGCATCACAGCCCAAGAAGCTGTGGTCTCTGTCCCCTGCCGAGCACTGGGTCATGGGAGCTTGCACGGTCCACCCTGCGCAAAGGCCACTGTGGTGCAAAGTTGAGGCAGCACTTCCCTGCTCACCTGCAGCAGCTCCCCTTCCTGGGCGGCAGGACCCCAGCCTGGGGATATGCCGTACCTCACCCCTCTCTGCTGTCATGGCTAAGAAGTCTTCTCTAAACTGTATCTTCATCCCTTATCCTAAAGTCCAGCAAACAGTCTTCTATCTGCCATGTATTCTTTTCTGATCATTTATAATCAGAAACAACCCTAACTGCTTCAAGAGTAGTTGACATTTTTGGAAACTGCAATGATACACAAATGTAGATCAACAAGTATGCTTAGAGGACGGTTTAGACACCAGCAGCGTGGCTGACTGTGATGGAGAAGGCACCATCCGAGTAGAGAGGGGGAGAGTTAACCTCAGAGTCACACACACACATATACACATGCCTGGAAAGATGCATGACAATAATGAATACCATAGGCATAGAAATAGTGGCATCGAAGCACAGCACTATGACAGCATTTGGCTACCAGACTGGTGTCATAGACTGCAGCCTGGTAGGCAATGGCCTGCCATGGCCTCAGGAGAACCTGCTTCGCTGGGAGGGGCCTCCAGTCCTGCTTCTGCACTAGCAGCACTGCTGGAAAGCCACCTCTCTGTTCCAGTCAGCTTGGCATCCTGGCTATGCCTTGAAGAATTCAGGCACCTGCCCCAGGGCCTTAGCACCTGCTCCTACCCCATCTGGAGTGCTTGGCCTCCTCAGATCATCATGGCTAGTTCCCTCCTTTTCCTTACAACTTCTCAGGGAAGACTTAATTTTAAACCAGTAAACACATATGCATGCACATACCCTTCCCTATACTTCATATCCCCCTTTCTTGCTTTATGTTTTCTTTAGCACTTATTACTCTCTAGCTTACTACATATTTTATCTACTTACCTTGCTTCATGTCTATTTTCTTCTGTAAAATGAACAAGGACCCCGTTGGTTGTAAGTGAGAAAATCTCATGTGAAGCTGCTTACACCAAGGGTCCTGTCTTAACAGGTGCTCTGGGTGCTCCCTCCTTGTAAGGGCTGAGACCTGAGCCTAGGAGGCCAACCAAGATGCTTTAAGGGTAGGGTTGCCACATACAATCCAGGATGGCCAGTTAAAGTAGAGTTCCAAATAGACAACACCTGATTTTTTAGTATAAGGGATACCCCTGCTTCTCCCATCTGCTTGTCTTTCTCTGCACATCTGCCTCATTTTTCTTCTTCCCTGCAGGGTGGGTTTTGGTTTCTCAGGCTACCTGGAGGGAAACATTTGCAACCAGCAGTCCCAATCTTGTTACAAAGGAGCTCATCAGTTGCAAAGGAGCAGTCAAACAAAGACCATAGCATATTCATCCCAAAGCTCAGGAAGGAGATTGTCAGCTCAGTTTGGGTGAAAGCTTCCTGTCCACACAACCCATGCAGTGAAGCCACACTGGAAGGCGACAGCTGCCTCCACTGTGACCACATGGATTGAGGCAGCTGGGGTGGGGGGAGTCAGTTCTCAAAAAAGTAACAATGCTTGAGGGACCAAACAAGAACTGAATACACAAAGGGAGTTTTGTTTTCCTAGATACAAAAATCACATTATAATGATGTAATAATCAATACTGGCTGGTTTAAATGCAAGAATAACAAATACATGGAAAAGAATTGAGTTCCAAGAGAGATTCATGGAGATATTGCCATTTGGTCAGTAACAAAGGTGACATTTCAAATGACTGGGAAAAGGATGCACTTGAGATGTCCAATAAAATATGTAGCAAGAACTGGTCTCTGTATTCCCTGATGGGAGCACATTTAATAAGTTAGTCCTGGATGCTGGACAGGCAAGGGTCCAGGAGAGTGGTGGGAAGACATGCTGATGATGAGTGAGGATGATTTCTTTTAGGTATTTGTATGAGTGGGGAAGAGAAGCGCATTGCTGGAGAACGGGGTGGGATCAAGGCAGGGTTTATTGTTTTTGCAGAAAGGAAAGGCATATAATGTGATGAAAAGAAGAGCCCAGTGAACAGGAAAAGGTTACAACTGAACGAGAGAAAGAGTATAGCTATATCAGAAAGTTGCCAAGAGTGAGGATGGGGTTCCTGGTAAGGGCACGTTTGCTGGGAAGGAGACCTTCCTTCCTCTGTACCTGGATGGCAGAAGAGGGCACTGGAGATGCAGGCAGGCAGATCTGTTGGAGGGATGCTGAGAAAAAGCCACATAATGATTTCCATGGTTTCTCTGGGAAGCAGGAGCACAGGTCAGTGTACAAATGTTGTGGGGTGGGGGGATGTGGAGAGGCAGAAGTTTGTGGAAAGGGGAAACTGTTTGCTCTGCAGAGTGGGGAGGTGGCTGTCTAGAGCAGTGCTCCTCACACTTGAGAATGGATCAGCGTCTCCTAGAGGGATTGTTAAGGCACAGGTTCCTGGGCCTACCTCCAGAGCCCCAGAATTTGCATCTCTAACAAGTTTCCAGCCAACACTGATGCCGCTGGTTCCTTGCCTCCAACTTTGAGAACCACTAATCTAGAGCAGGGGAAGGAAGGCAGGAATGCTGAGGTGAAGCTAAGGATCAGGAAGGTCTCTTTTTGTCTACCTACCTTACCCTGAGATGCAGACACATCTAATACAGGGGATTGTGCTCATTCAGGACTGGGATTCTATGAAGGGGCACCAAGAAAAGAAATAGGATAATGGAGCTTAGGAAACGTGAATGGGAGTGATTGATCCTAGCTAGGTATAGAGGGACCTGAAGAATAGCGGGGAGGATCCAAGATGGCCAAATAGGAACAGCTCCAGAGTGCAGTTCCCAGCAAGAACAACGCAGAGGGTGAGTGCCCACTGCATTTCCAAACAAATTTTCACTGCCCAAAGACCAGGAGATTCCCAGGCCGAAAAGCGCCACAAGTTTTCAGCATGGCAGTTTCAGCTGGTGCCAACTTGGCGCACAGAAACTCACACAAATCTGGGCAGCCATTTCAACTGGCACCTGGAATGCCTGGGAGACAGAGCCACCCATTCAACTGAAAGGGAGGGGGCAGAGACAGGGAGCCAGGCAATCTGGCTCCGTGAGTACCACCCCCACAAAACAAGCAATCTGAAACGCTCTGGATTGAGAATTTCACAGCAAGCGCAGCTGGACCCAGGATGGTCCAGCTCAGTCGGGGGAAGGGTGACCACCACTACCGAGGCAGTCCACCACTACCGAGGCAGTTCACACAGCAGCTGGGCAGAGCCTGCGGCAGCTCAGCAACACCTCTGCTGGCAGACTGTGACTAGACTACTCCGTGTGGGGCAGGGCATCTATGAAAAAAGACAGTAGCACAACAGGAACTCATAAATAAAGCTGACCTTAATAGGACAGAGCACATGGGAAAAGACGCAGTTATGAGTTGTGTTGCAGCAGACTTATTAAAAGTACCTGCTCAGCATCTCTACACAGAACAACAGGGCTCCCAGCATAACACTTGAGATCCTGTAAGGGACAGACTGTCTCTTCAGGCAGCTCTCCAACCCCTGTATACCCAGAGAAACCTCACAAAGGAGAGCTGAGGCTGACATTTGGCAGGTACCCTTCTGGGATGAAGATAACAGAAGAAACCGGCAGCAACTCTTACAGTTCTGCAGCCCCCATGGGTGATCCCCAGGCAAGCAGAGTCTGGAGTGGACCTCCAGCAGTCCTGCAGCAGAGGGATCTGACTGTTAGAAGAAAAACTAAGAAACAGAAAGAAATAACTTCACCATCAATGAAAAGGACGTCCACTCAGAGACCCCATCAAAAAGTCACCAACTACAAAGACCACAAGCAGATAAAAGCCACTAAGATGGGAAGAAACCAGCGCAAAAAGAATGAAAACACCAAAACCCAGAATGCCTCTCCTCCTCCAAAGGATCACAGCTCCTCACCAGCTAGGGATCAAAGATGGATGGAGAATGAATCTGATGAATTGACAGAAACAGGCTTCAGAAGGTGGGTAATAACAAACTTCTCAGAGCTAATCTGCTTTTTAAAAAAGATTCTTAAGGTGCAAGTTTAGATCAATTAATTAGAACATTCTTCTTTTCCAAAATAAATATTTAAAATGATAAAGTTCCTTCTAAGCACTGCTTTAGCTACATCCCATAATTAAAAATATATATTTATTTATTTTTAAATTGACAGTGTAATTGTACACATTTATAGGGTACACTTTGATGTTTTGATACATATCTATATTGTATAATAATCCAATCAAGGTAGTACATCCATTGCCTCATGAATTTATCATTTCTTTGGGGTGAAGACATTTAAAAGTCTCTCTTCTAGCTGTTTTATAATATACAATATTGTACTGTTAGCTAGTGTCATCCCACCATGCAAGGAAACACCAGAATTTATTTCTCCTGTCTGATTGTAACTTTGTATTTGTTGACTAACCTCTTCTCCCCTCATCCCTCCCTTCGTCCTAACCATTGTTCTACTTTCTGCTTCTGGGATATGAGTTTCTTTTTCCTGCTTCTGGGATATCAATTTTCTTTCCTAAGTATAAGTGGGACCGTGCTGTATTTGTCCTTCTATATCTGGCTTCTTTCACTTAACATTATGTCTTCCAGGTTTAACCACGTTGTTGCAAATGACAGGATTTCATTCTCCTTTACAGCTGAATAGTATTCTATTCCATATATATACCACATTTTCTAACTTGCTCATCTGTTGTCGGACACTAGGTTGATTTCATATCTTGGCTATTGTAAATAGTCCTGCAATAAACATGGGAGTGCAGATATTAATATTTCTTTGACATATTGATCTCATTTCCTTTGGATATATAACCAGTAGTAAGATTGCTGAATCATATTATAATTATATTTTTAATTTTTTGAGAAACCTCCATAATATTTTCCATAATAACTGTTCTAGTTTACAATCCCACCAATAGTTTGTAAGTGTTTCCTTTTCTCTACATTGTAACCAATACTGATTTTCTTTTGTCTTTCTGATAATAGCCTTCTAACTGGGGTGAGGTGGTATTTCAGTGATTTTGATTTACATTTCCCTGATCATTAATGATGTTGAACATTTTTTTTCATACGCCTATTAACAATTTCATGTCTTCTTTTGAGGAATGTCTGTTAGAGTCTTTTGCCTATTTTAAAAATTGAATTATTTGTTTTTCTGCTGTTAAGATCCTGATATATTTTGGATATTAATCCTTTGTCAGATGTATAGTTTGCAAATGTTTTCTCCCATTTTGTAGGTTGTGCCTTCACTCTGTTAATAGTTTTCTTTGCTTTGCAAAAGCTGTTTAGTTAGTTGCAGTCCCATTTGTCTATTTTTGCTTTTGCTGCCTGTACAAATGTCTTATTTTAAATATCCTTGCCCAGGCCAATGTCATGAAGGTTTCCCTTATGTTTTCTTTTAGTAGTGTCATAGTTTTGGGTTTTACATTTAAATCTTTAATCCATTTTGAGTTGATTTTTGTAAATGGTGATAGGTAGGGGGTCTAGTCTCATTCTTCTGCATATGGATATCCACTTTTCCCAGCAGTATTTATTGAAGAGACTGTCTTTTCCCCAGTGTGTGTTCTCAGCTTTGTTGAAATTAAGTTGGCTGTAGGTGTGTAAATTTATTTCTGGGCTCTCTATTCTGATCCATTGGTCTATGTGTCTGTATTTATGCCACTACCATTCTGATTTTGTTACTATAGTTTTGTAGTATCAGTCAGGTACTACTTTGTAGTATCAGTCAGGTACAAACCTCCAGCTTTGTTCTTTATGCTCAGGATTGTTTGGGCTATGCAGGGTCTTTTGTGATTCCATATAAATTTTATGATTGTTTTTTCTACTTTCGTGAAGAATGTCATTGTTATTTTGAAAGGGATTACATTAATTCTATAGATTGCTTTGTGTTGTATGGCCATTTTTACAATGTTGAAGTCCCCTATTATCACTGTATTACAGTGTATCTCTCCATTTAGGTGTAATAATATTTGCTTTATAAATTTGGGTGTTCCATTATTGGATAGTATAACAATTGTAAGCATATCTACTTACAACTGTTATATTTTCTGTTGAATTGATTCCTTCATCATTATCATCTTTCTATAATGAACTTGTCTCTTTTTATACGTTGTTTTTGTTGTTGCTGCTGTTTTTTGAGACAGGGTCTGGCTCTGTCACCCATGCTGGAGTGCAGTGATATGATCTTGACTCACTGCAACCTCTGCCTCCTGGGCTCCAGCCATCCTCAACTTCATCTGAAGTCAACTTCAGCTTCCCAAGTAGCTGAGACTACAAATGCTTGCCACCACACTTGGCTAATTCTTTTGTATTTTTTGTAGAGACTAGGTTTTACCACGTTGCACAGGCTGGTGTCAAACTCCTGAGCTCAAGCAATCTGCCTGCCTTGGCCTCCCAAAGTGCTGGCATTGCAAGCATAAGCCACCATGCCTGGCATCTTTTTACAGTTTTTGACTTAATGTCTATTTTATCTGATGTAAATATGGCTACTCCTGCTTGCCTCTGGTTTCCATTTGCATAGAATATCTTTTTCCATCTCTTCACTTTCAGTCTATGTTTCTGTCTTTAATGATCAGGTGAGTCTACAAGACTAGAGAGTACATAGTTGAGTCTTGTTTACTTAGCCGCTATATCTTTGAGAATGTAATCCATTAACATTCAAAGGCTATTATTGATAGATAAGAACTTACTCCTGACAAAAATGTCAATTGTTTTCGGTAGTTTTGTAGATTGTTTCTTCATTCCTCCTTTTCTTGTTTACTTCTGTGATTTGGTGGTTTTCTGTAGTTTCTCTTTCTTATTTGCATATCTGCTGTAATTTATTTATTTGTGGTTACCATGGGGCTAATGTGAGACTTGTAAGCATAATAGACAATTTTAAGCTGATAGCAACTTAACTTTGGCTGCATAAAAGTATTCATGCCCCTTTCCTTTCCCACAGTTAATATTTTTGTTGCCTTAATTTACTTCTTTATCTATGATGTGTTCCCCAGCCACTAATTGTAGCTGTTATTTTTTAACCATTTGACTTTAAATCTTCATACTAGAAGACTGAGAGTTTTAGATAGTGCTATTATATCCCTGAGTATTTTTAGACTGATTTATGAAATTACCTCTATATTTTCATGTGTTTTTAATAACAGTAATTATCATTCTTTTGTTTCTTTTTGTAGCACTCCTTTAAGCATTTTTTGCAAGGCTGCTCTTCTTCATTTCTGAGGGATAACTTTGTAGGACATAATATTCTTGGTTGACAGTATTTTTTTTCTTTCAGCACTTTGAATATGTCATATCATTCTTTCCTGGTAAGGTTTCTGCTGAGAAATATGCTGATACTCTGATAGGAATTCTCTTATATGTGACTTGACACTCTTCTCTTGTGGCTTTTATAATTTTCTCTGTCTTTGACTTTTGACAGTTTGATTATAACGTTCCTCAGATAATCTTTTTGGGTTGAATCTAGTTGGAGACCTTTGGGCTTCCTGAATCTGGATGTTCATATCTCTTACAATATTTGAGAAGTTTTCAGCTATTATTTCATTAAATTGGTTTTCGGTGACTTTCTTTATCTCTTCTCATTTGGTATTTCTATAATGTGAATATCTGTTCACTGAATGGTGTCCTATAGGGTTTCTTCATTCCTTTTTGTTTCTTTTTTCTCTCTCTCTCTTTTTTTTTTTTTTTTTTT